>NW_026607575.1:243559-470746 GCF_029499605.1 Hyla sarda
TAATAAGTGAGGATGTGTATGTGATATATGATGTGATCCCTGTATGATATATATATATAATAAGTGAGGATGTGTATGTGATATATGACGTGATCCCTGTATGATATATATAATAAGTGAGGATGTGTATGTGATATATGACGTGATCCCTGTATGATATATAATAAGTGAGGATGTGTATGTGATATATGATGTGACCCCTGTATGATATATATATAAGTGAGGATGTGTATGTGATATATGATGTGATCCCTGTATGATATATATAATAAGTGAGGATGTGTATGTGATGTATGATATATATATATATAATAAGTGAGGATGTGTATGTGATATATGATGTGGTCCCTGTATGATATATATATAAGTGAGGATGTGTATGTGATATATGATGTGACCCCTGTATGATATATATATATATATAATAAGTGAGGATGTGTATGTGATATATGATGTGGTCCCTGTATGATATATATAATAAGTGAGGATGTGTATGTGATATATGATGTGATCCCTGTATGATATATATAATAAGTGAGGATGTGTATGTGATATATGATGTGACCCCTGTATGATATATATAATAAGTGAGGATGTGTATGTGATATATGATGTGATCCCTGTATGATATATATAATAAGTGAGGATGTGTATGTGATATATGATGTGATCCCTGTATGATATATATATATATATAATAAGTGAGGATGTGTATGTGATATATGATGTGATCCCTGTATGATATATATAATAAGTGAGGATGTGTATGTGATATATGATGTGACCCCTGTATGCTATATATAATAAGTGAGGATGTGTATGTGATATATGATGTGATCCCTGTATGATATATATAATAAGTGAGGATGTGTATGTGATATATGATGTGATCCCTGTATGATATATATATATAATAAGTGAGGATGTGTATGTGATATATGATGTGATCCCTGTATGATATATATATATATATAATAAGTGAGGATGTGTATGTGATATATGATGTGATCCCTGTATGATATATATAATAAGTGAGAATGTGTATGTGATATATGATGTGATCCCTGTATGATATATATATATAATAAGTGAGGATGTGTATGTGATATATGATGTGAACCCTGTATGATATATATATATATATATATAATAAGTGAGGATGTGTATGTGATATATGATGTGATCCCTGTATGATATATATAATAAGTGAGGATGTATATGTGATATATGATGTGATCCCTGTATGATATGTATAATAAGTGAGGATGTGTATGTGATATATGATGTGATCCCTGTATGATATATATATAATAAGTGAGGATGTGTATGTGATATATGATGTGATCCCTGTATGATATATATAATAAGTGAGGATGTGTATGTGATATATGATGGGACCCCTGTATGATATATATAATAAGTGAGGATGTGTATGTGATATATGATGTGATCCCTGTATGATATATATATATATATAATAAGTGAGGATGTGTATGTGATATATGATGTGATCCCTGTATGATATATATATAAGTGAGGATGTGTATGTGATATATGATGTGACCCCTGTATGATATATATATAAGTGAGGATGTGTATGTGATATATGATGTGATCCCTGTATGATATATATATATATAATAAGTGAGGATGTGTATGTGATATATGATGTGATCCCTGTATGATATATATATATATATAAGTGAGGATGTGTATGTGATATATGATGTGGTCCCGGTATGATATATATATAAGTGAGGATGTGTATGTGATATATGATGTGACCCCTGTATGATATATATATATATAATAAGTGAGGATGTGTATGTGATATATGATGTGGTCCCTGTATGATATATATAATAAGTGAGGATGTGTATGTGATATATGATGTGATCCCTGTATGATATATATAATAAGTGAGGATGTGTATGTGATATATGATGTGATCCCTGTATGATATATATAATAAGTGAGGATGTGTATGTGATATATGATGTGATCCCTGTATGATATATATATAATAAGTGAGGATGTGTATGTGATATATGATGTGATCCCTGTATGATATATATATAAGTGAGGATGTGTATGTGATATATGATGTGGTCCCTGTATGATATATATAATAAGTGAGGATGTGTATGTGATATATGATGTGACCCCTGTATGATATATATATAAGTGAGGATGTGTATGTGATATATGATGTGACCTCTGTATGATATATAATAAGTGAGGATGTGTATGTGATATATGATGTGACCCCTGTATGATATATATATAATAAGTGAGGATGTGTATGTAACATATGATGTGATCCCTGTATGATATATATAATAAGTGAGGATGTGTATGTGATATATGATGTGATCCCTGTATGATATATATATAATAAGTGAGGATGTGTATGTGATATATGATGTGACCCCTGTATGATATATATATATATAATAAGTGAAGATGTGTATGTGATGTGATCCCTGTATGATATATATATAATAAGTGAGGATGTGTATGTGATATATGATGTGATCCCTGTATGATATATATATAATAAGTGAGGATGTGTATGTGATATATGATGTGATCCCTGTATGATATATATATAATAAGTGAGGATGTGTATGTGATATATGATATGACCCCTGTATGATATATATATATAATAAGTGAGGATGTGTATGTGATATATGATGTGATCCCTGTATGATATATATAATAAGTGAGGATGTGTATGTGATATATGATGTGATCCCTGTATGATATATATAATAAGTGAGGATGTGTATGTGATATATGATGTGATCCCTGTATGATATATATAATAAGTGAGGATGTGTATGTGATATATGATGTGATCCCTGTATGATATATATAATAAGTGAGGATGTGTATGTGATATATGATGTGATCCCTGTATGATATATATAATAAGTGAGGATGTGTATGTGATATATGATGTGATCCCTGTATGATATATATAATAAGTGAGGATGTGTATGTGATATATGATGTGACCCCTCTATGATATCTATGTATAAATATATATATATGTATATGTCAGCCACCAAATGTACAAGTTCTCCCCCTTATAAAGATGAGGCTGTAATTTTCATCAGAGGTTATAACCTCCACTATGAGAGAATGAGAAAAAAAAATCCATAAAATCACATTGTCTGATTTTTTAGGTATTTATTTGCAAATTATGGTGGAAAATAAGTATTTGCTCAAAAATATTAAGGGAACACTTACACAACACAACGTAACTCCAAGTCACTGTCCACTCAGGAAGAACACTGAATGACAGTCAATTTCACATGGAACAGACAACAGGTGGAAATTATATTATAGGCAATTAGCAAGACACCCCCCAAATAAAGGAGTTGTTCTGCAGGTGGTGACCACAGACCACTTCTCAGTTCCTATGCTTCCTGGCTGATGTTTTGGTCACTTTTGAATGCTAGCGGTGCTTTCACTCTAGTGATATGAGACTGAGTCTACAACCCACACAAGTGGCTCAGGTAGTGCAGCTTATCCAGGATGGCACATCAATGCGAGCTGTGACAAGAAGGTTTGCTGTGTCTGTCAGCGTAGTGTCCAGAGCATGGAGGCGCTATCAGGAGACAGGCCAGTAATCAGGAGATGTGGAGGAGGCCGTAGGAGGGCAACAACCCAGCAGTAGGACCGCTACCTTCGCCTTTGTGCAAGGAGGAGCACTGCCAGAGCCCTGCAAAATGACCTCCCGCAGGCCAAAAATGTGCATGTGTCCACTCAAATGGTCAGAAACAGACTTCATGTGGGTGGTATGAGGGCCCGACGTCCACAGGTTGGGGTTGTGCTTACAGCCCAACACTGTGCAGGACGTTTGGCATTTGCCAGAGAACACTGCCACTGGCGCCCTGTGCTCTTCACAGATGAAAGCAGGTTCTCACTGAGCACATGTGACAGACGTGACAGAATCTGGAGACACCGTGGAGAACAGTCTGCTGCTTGCAACATCCTCCAGTATTACCGGTTTGGCGGTGGGTCAGTAAGGTAAGGGTGTGGGATGGCATTTCTTTGGGGGGGCTGCAAAGCCCTCCATGTGCTTGCTAGAGGTAGCCTGACTGCCATTAGACACTGAGATGAGATACCCAGACCCCTTATGAGACCATATGCTGGTGCGGTTGGGTTCCTCCTTATGCAAGACAATGCTAGACCTCATGTGGCTGGAGTGTGGATTTTGGATTTTTTTCTCACTCTCTCATAGTTGAGGTTATAATCTGTGATGTATTTGACAGCCTCTCATCTTTATAAGTGGAAGAACTTGCACAATTGGTGGCTGACTAAAAACTTTTTCCCCCCAGTGTATGTGTGTATGTAAATGTGTGTGTGTGTGTGTGTGTTCCAGCATCACTTCCAAACGGCTAAAGATATTGACATGGGACTTGGTCACATGTTACTTATATGTCAATTACAAACATAGGATAGGTAATTTAACCCTTACCCACCCCCATTTGCGAGAGTCAGGGTTTTTGTTTAAAGTCCTATACAAGTCTATGAGAAAGTGGGAAATATGACTTACCGATAATTCAGTTTTCATGAGTCCATCACAACAGCAGCACATGAGATTGCTCCCCCTATCTGCATAGGAGCAGGAAGCACAAGAGAGGTTAAAAAGGCCTTTCCCTCTATACTCCCTCAGTGTTTATAAATTACTAAGAGAGCAGTGTTAATATACATGTACAAATACACATTAATAATAAGGGTGGGAATAAATAGGCACTATCGTGATGGACTCATGAAAACTGAATTATCGGTAAGTCATAATTCCCACTTTTCACATCGTCCAGTCACGACAGCACCACATGAGACATACCAGATAAGTGTAGATTTAGGGAGGGACCACAGCCTGCAGCACCTTCCGGTCGGAACCAAGGTCCTGAGAGGAGGCTACATCCAGCTTATAATTTTTGAATAAAGTGTGCGGAGAAGACAAAGTTGCCGCTCTGCATATATGTTCAAGAGAGGCCGAAGCTCTCTCAGCCTAGGAGACTGAAACAGCCCTAGTGGAATGAGCTTTGATGCCTCCGGAACTTCTTGACCCGAAGTAGTATAGGAATGACTGATAGCTGACTTAATCCATCTGGAAATTTCGTTTTTCGATGCTTTCTTTCCTCTGTTTGGTCCTTGATACTAAATAAAGAAGCTAGAATCTTTTCTCCAGGTTCTAGTGATCTCTAGATAGTGTAAGACCACTCTCTGACATCCAGCTTATGGAATTCTTACTGTTTTTGGGACTGGCACAGAAAGAGGGAAGAATTATGTCTTGGGATCTATGAAAATTGGATACAACTTTCGGGAGGAAAGCAGGATTATGTTTTCAAATAATCCTATCTTCGAGTACAATAAGGCAAGGATTGGATTTCACTTACTCTTCTGGCAGATGTTATTGCCCCAAGAAACATGGGTTTTCCAGGTAAGGAACCTGATGGCTGATTCTGACAGGCTCAGAAGGTTCTTTAATTAAGGATGATAATAAAATATTTAAATCCCAAGGGTAAGAAAGATTAGAAATTTTTGGTCTTATTCTGGAAATTGCTGAAAAAAACAGTTTGACCCATTTGTGTTCATCAATGCTAACATCAAAGAAACAGCCAAGGGCTGCCGCCTGGACCTTTAGTATACTCAGAGGTAAACCTAGGTCAAAACCATCCTTCGGGACGTCTAATATTCAGAGGTGTGTGTCTTGTTCCCCCCTGGTGGTTTGATGAAGGCCACTGCTGTAGTGTCGACCGAGTAGACTTTTACATGTAGACCCCCCCCCCCCCACTATATTTTTTAAAGCTTTGAATATCGCTTTTAGTTCTTGATAGTTTAATGGAACAGGTCCTGTTTTCTTGGGACCATGAACCCTGCAGATGAAGATCTTCCACTACGGCTTCCCAGCCCCATAGACTGGCATCTGTTATTATAGAAATAGATGGAAGAGGGATCCATGGCAAACCTATCAGAAGATTTTCCTTCTTTAGCCACCAGATTTCTTTACAAAAGGAGGGATCCTCATCTTTTTTTTCTAGGGATAACTAAGAGCGATCTCAGATCTTCAGTATATGTGACTGAAGAGGTCTGGAGTGACTCTGGCACCAGGGAACAGCCGGAATGCAGGAAGTCATGGACCCCAGTAGGGACATGGCTTCCCTTAGGGTGACAGATTTGGTTCTCAACACCTTTTTTTTTTTTTTTTTTTTATCTTTCGCTGAATAGATGACACTTTTTCTCCTGGAAGAAAGTTTTTTTTTTTTTTTTTTTAACCTCTGAATTCAGGATCATGACTAGGAATCTCTTGGTTCTTGATGGGGAGAGGTCGGATTTCTGAAAGTTTACTATCCAGCCTAGGTTTTGCAAACATGACACTGTCCTCTAGACATGTAAAGACAGTATGTGATGAGAATTTGCAGTGATCAAAAGATCGTCTAGGTAGGGAATGATCGTGATCCCTTCTAGTCTTAGGAAGGCTACAACCTCTACCATGACCTTTGTGAATATCCTTGGAGCTGAGGATATTCCAAAGGGTAGATCTTTGAATTGGAAATGATAAACCTTCTTGTTTAACCGGACTGAAAACCTGAGGTATTTTTGGTGAGGCTTGTAGATTGAAATATGGAAGTAGGTGTATTTTAAAACGATAGTCGCCATCCAGGCGTCAATTTGGATTAATGGAATAGCAGATTTCAGAGTTTCCATTTTGAATCTTTTGTAAATAATGCATTTGTTGAGACCCTTCAAATTTATAATGGTTCTGAAGGAACCATTCGGCGTTGGGACTAGGAATAAGTTGAAGTAATGACCTAGGCCTAGTTCTTGTGGAGGAACTGGAATAATAGCCTCGAGGGATAAGAGATATTTTATACCTGAGCTGAGCCTCATGTTTGCATTTTCTGATCCTAGATCTGTAATGCGATATCTTTGAGGAGGAGGGAAGGCAAACTCGATTCTGAAGCCGAACTCCAGAGAGTTCAGAATAAATAGATTTTTTGAGATGTTCGCCCACTGGGGACAAAATCGAGTGAGTCTCCACCCCCCCACCTGAACACCTGAAGACCGTCATTGTTTTTTGGAAGCGGTGTTTGAGGGAGAGTTGAGCAAAAATTCTCTACTCTTACCTCCCTTTGGGTGACTCCATCTGCCTGTTTTTCCTTTCCCTTTGCATTGTTTGTTTTTGGGAAAGGAACGAAAATTACTTTTTTTGTTTTGGTAAATTTTTCTTCATCAAGAACCATTTTCTTATCCGCGCTTGTTTCAGAATTTTGTCTAAAAGTGGGCCAAATACGGAGTTACCCTGGAAAGGAATACCACAAAGCTTACTCTTTGAGGTAGAGTCCCCCTGCCAGTTTTCAAGCCATAAGGCTCATCTGACTGAGTTGCACAGAACAGCCGGCCTGGAGGACATTCTGACCGACTCAGACGTCAACTAAGAACGCTGTAGCTAGTTTTAACATAGGAACTGATGCTTAAATCTCTTCTCTAGAAGTTTTGCTGGAAAGGTGACTCTCCAGTTGTTCGAGCCAGACAAACAAAGACATTGCTACAGTAGTAGCCACGATATTGGGATTAATC
This sequence comes from Hyla sarda, assembly GCF_029499605.1. Lineage (NCBI taxonomy): Eukaryota > Metazoa > Chordata > Amphibia > Anura > Hylidae > Hyla > Hyla sarda. The sequence goes on from NW_026607575.1 coordinate 251,162, forward strand.
TGAGCAGAAGAAGAGTCCCATAATTTTTTTTTAACAACCCGTCCATCTTATGGTCTATAGGGTCTTTAAGTTGATAACTATACTCATAGGGTAAAGATGTCTTTTTTACCACTTTAGACACTTGCATGTCAACTTTTGGAATTTCATTCCATAACTTGGTATCTTCCTCATTAAAAGGAAATCTAGAACGAAATTCCTTGGAAAGTAACAGCCTTTTCTCAGGTTCTTTCCAATCTTCAAGAATCAAATCTTTAATGCTGTCATGAACCGTGAACACCTGTTGTTTTTTAGGTTTCAAACCCGCAAACATGCGGTCTTGGACCGAAGTAGGTTCAGCAGTTTCAGGAATGTTCATTGCATTTCTAATAGCATTAAGTAAAATTTCAGTGTCCTCAGAGGAGAAATAATATCTCAGAATCAGAGTTTACTAAGATAGTGGTGTTTCGTCTTTTTAACAAAGGAGGATCCGAAAAAGAAGGAAGAGCCGACATATGGAAAGGATACACCGGTGGAGATGGATCAATTATCTGAGCTTTTGGCAGAGCATTAGCAAATATAGATTTAATAATAGAGCGAAGTTCCTCAAAATAAGACGGGGATTCCTGCTGAATTAATTTATCCATAAATGCTTTACATAGGGGCTTAAAGGAGATGTCCGGTGCTCACTTTTCTTATTTTATCCGTTGCGGGCTGAAAAATAAAAGAAAAACATTTTTCTCTTACCTGCCTAGGCTCCCCCGGTGCTTCAGTACAGGTGTTCGGTCCCCGGGCTGTATTCTTCTTACTTCCTGTTAGCCCGGCACGTCACATGGAGCTTCAACCTATCACCGGCCGCAGTGATGTCCCGCCTCGGCCAGTGATAGGCTGAAGCTCCGTGTGACGTGCCGGGCTAACAGGAAGTAAGAAGAATACAGCCCGGAGACCGAACACCTGTACCGGAGCACCGGGGGAGTGTAGGCAGGCAAGAGAAAGCTTATTTTCTTTTTTTTTTTTTTGCAGCCCGGAACGGATACAATAAGAAAAGTGCGCATCGGACATCTCCTTTTAATACATCCTTCAAGCGATATAGTAGAACAAACCTCACATTTTCTAGGTTTAACTTTTTAGATTTTTTATCCTTAGTTTACTTTGGGGCCTCCTTGTCCCACCTGGGGACAGGATATGATCACAGGATATGAGGACGGGATATGAGGACAAGTACTCCCTCTATGTTGCTTTTCCTCCCCCACAAGGGTTAGGTAGGTAAAACTGGGCAATGCCGGGTACTCCAATAGTATATAATAAACAAGGATGTGTATGTGACATGATTTAGAGCCCCTCCTTCTCTAATAAAGGCCCCACAGGACTATCCCCCTCCAGCTGATCGAGTTGTCTCCTCTTCCTCCTCCAGCTGATCGAGTTGTCTCCTCTTCCCCTCCAGCTTATCCAGTTGTCTCCTCTTCCCCTCCAGCTGATCCAGTTGTCTCCTCTACCCCTCCAGCTGATCCGGTTATCTCAGCTGATCCAGTTATTGCCACTTCCCCTCCAGCTGATCCAGTTGTCTCCTCTTCTCATGAATGACCCCCCAAGGATGGACAAGGACAGGAATGAGGTGGCTGAGAGAATATTACACTTCACCTTGGAGATCCTCCACCTGCTGACTGGAGAGGTGAGGTGACCCATCTACATTTCCACCATTGTTGTCCCCCAATCTATATATCCAACCTTGTTGTACCCACATTTACACCATTGTTGTCCCCCCATCTACATTTACACCATTGTTGTCCCCCCATCTACATTTACACCATTGTCGTCCCCCCATCTACATTTACACCATTGTCTTCCCCCCATCTACATTTACACCATTTGTTGTCCCCATCTTTGGAGCCGCTCTATGTTTATAAATGTCTCTTTGTAGGTGAGGTCTCCAGAACTGACCCCACACCAGTATTCCAGATGTGCTCACTAGAGCTCTATACTGGGGGCACAATCTCCTCTTTGTAGTGAGGGAGGAATACTGGGGTCAGTCCCCTCATTGTCTCTCTCCATACACAGGATTACACCATAGTGAAGAAGACATGGGGGGAGTGTGTGGCCCCCAGCAGCCATCTCCATGAGTCAGGAGGACCGAGCAGGGCCCGGGGCCCCATCAAGGAGCCTCCACTTCACTCATTGATAAATGAGCAGAAGATCCTAGAACTCACCCACAGGATCACTGAGCTGCTGACTGGAGAGGTGACACTGCTGGGACATTATACAGTAATGGAGGGGTCTGGTGATGACTTGAGAGGTGACACTGCTGGGACATTATACAGTAATGGAGTGGTCTGGTGATGACTGGAGAGGTGACACTGCTGGGACATTATATAGTAATGGAGGGGTCTGGTGATGACGGTATCATTGTGTGTCAGGTTCCTATAAGGTGTCAGGATGTGGCGGTCTATTTCTCCATGGAGGAGTGGGAGTATGTAGAAGGACACAAGGATCTGTACCAGGACATAGTCATGATGGAGGATCACCGGCCCTTCACGTCACAAGGTAAGAGACATGTATATATATATCACTCTCACTACCTGGTAACATAGAAATCTATCCAGCACTGATGTATTCATTCCCTGTGTGTTCCCTACAGATGGAGTCATTGATAGAAATCCACCCGAGAGGTGTCCCCGTCCTCTGTATTCCCAGGACTGTCCAGAGGGAAATGTCCCAGAGATCAATCAGGTAGATAGTGTTAAAGTTTCCCTAGTATGACTACAAAGTGATTGAACCCATGATCATGGCATCATAGATCCCACCCTAATTAAAGGGGAACTCCATTTGACACAGCCCTCCCCCGCAATCTCTTGCCCGGTGCCTTGGCTCTGCTCATGCAAGAATAAATAAATAATTATGATCAAAATACCAAATCCTCAAACCAAAGTCGTAGTAATAAAATCACAGAACCACAATAAGATATAATAATAGACATGTCCCCCATCACTTCTCGGGTCACTTACCCCTTCTATAAAACATTGTGATGGAAAGGAAAGTGAAATAAAAGGGGGAGGGCGGGGCTTCTTCTAATCTTCCCACAGGTGACTGAGCTGGAGACACCACAGCCCAGTATATAAGGGAAATACTTTTCCCACCAATGGGCCTCCAGCCAATCAGAATGCTGTTGTTGGGCTGGAGCATTGCTGGGCAGAAGATCATGGTTACCGGGCAGAATCTGATCCTCCAATCAGAAGCAGGAATCCATCTCTCAGCAGAACAGCTGTTACCGGGCAGAATAACTGAGGAAAACAACCTGTGGAGATAAAGGCCCAGGTTATGGTGGAATTCGGAGCCCCTTTTATTTTGTTGTGGTTTTTTTTTTGGTCTTTAGGGTGAAGATCTGATGGATATTAAGGTTGAGGTTAAAGTTGAACCAGAAGAGGAGACGGATTTCTGGGCCGATCAGCAGTGTAAGGAGGGGGAGACTTTTATTGGTGGAGGGTCTCCTAGATACTACTACACCCATCATCTGATCATCACATGGAATAATCTATTCATCACTGTGTGTTCCCTACAGATGGAGTCATGGATAGAAATCCACCTGAGAGGTGTCCCCGCCCTCTGTATTCCCAGGACTGTCCAGAGGGAAATGTCCCAGAGAAGCATCAGGTAGATGAGGCTGATCCTATATCTCTATAGGGGAGTCCCGCAGTCATAGATGTGGGGATAGATTTTGGGTGTCTCTGTTGCTCCTCCTGTCTGCTGTATTGTAGTGAATTGTTCTATATGTCACATCAGGGGGGAGATCTGACTAATTATAAAGTGGAGGATGAAGAAGAGAGGATGAGGGGCCATCACCCGTGTATGAGGGAAGTGAAGGAGGAAATTCCAGGAGGTGTTACCCCAGGTATGTAATAATGCCAGGAGGTGTTACCCCAGGTATGTAATAATTCCAGGAGGTGTTACCCCAGGTATGTAATAATTCCAGGAGGTGTTACCCCAGGTATGTAATAATTCCAGGAGGTGTTACCCCAGGTATGTAATAATGCCAGGAGGTGTTACCCCTGGTATGTAATAATTCCAGGAGGTGTTACCCCAGGTATGTAATAATGCCAGGAGGTGTTACCCCTGGTATGTAATAATTCCAGGAGGTGTTACCCCAGGTATGTAATAATACATTTACAGAGGGAATTCTGAGGTTTCTTCAGTTGAGGCTACATTACCGTAACCCGGTGACAGTTCACAGTACAGTTGGATAATAATTCCGGGCTGTGATTCACTATTGCTCAGTAACGCAAACACCACGGGGGAGTCCTGATACCACAACTGGGTCACTCTGTGTTGTCCTGAGATCATGTGATCCGTATGTACCCTCAGAGAAGCCCCCAGAACCATGTGATCATTATGTCTCCTCAGAGAAGACACCAGAACCATGTGATCATTACGTCCCCTCAGAGAAGACACCAGAACCATGTGATCATTATGTCTCCTCAGAGAAGACACCAGAACCATGTGATCCTTATGTCCCTCAGAGAAGACACCAGAACCATGTGATCATTATGTCCCCACAGAGAAGACACCAGAACCATGTGATCATTATGTCCTCTCAGAGAAGACACCAGAACCATGTGATCATTATGTCCCCTCAGAGAAGCCCCCAGAACCATGTGATCATTATGTCCCCACAGAGAAGACACCAGAACCATGTGATCATTATGTCCTCTCAGAGAAGCCCCCAGAACCATGTGATCATTATGTCCCCTCAGAGAAGACACCAGAACCATGTGATCCTTATGTCCCCTCAGAGAAGACACCAGAACCATGTGATCATTATGTCCTCAGAGAAGACCCCAGAACCATGTGATCATTATGTCCCCTCAGAGAAGACACCAGAACCATGTGATCCTTATGTCCTCAGAGAAGACCCCAGAACCATGTGATCATTATGTCCTCAGAGAAGACACCAGAACCATGTGATCATTATGTCCTCAGAGAAGACACCAGAACCATGTGATCATTATGTCCCCTCAGAGAAGACACCAGAACCATGTAATCATTACGTCCTCTCAGAGAAGACACCAGAACCATGTGATCATTATGTCTCCTCAGAGAAGACACCAGAACCATGTGATCATTACGTCCCCTCAGAGAAGACACCAGAACCATGTAATCATTACGTCCTCTCAGAGAAGACACCAGAACCATGTGATCCTTATGTCCCTCAGAGAAGACACCAGAACCATGTGATCATTATGTCCCCACAGAGAAGACACCAGAACCATGTGATCATTATGTCCTCTCAGAGAAGACACCAGAACCATGTGATCATTATGTCCCCTCAGAGAAGCCCCCAGAACCATGTGATCATTATGTCCCCACAGAGAAGACACCAGAACCATGTGATCATTATGTCCTCTCAGAGAAGCCCCCAGAACCATGTGATCATTATGTCCCCTCAGAGAAGACACCAGAACCATGTGATCCTTATGTCCCCTCAGAGAAGACACCAGAACCATGTGATCATTATGTCCTCAGAGAAGACCCCAGAACCATGTGATCATTATATCCCCTCAGAGAAGACACCAGAACCATGTGATCATTATGTCCTCAGAGAAGACCCCAGAACCATGTGATCATTATGTCCTCAGAGAAGACACCAGAACCATGTGATCATTATGTCCTCAGAGAAGACACCAGAACCATGTGATCATTATGTCCCCTCAGAGAAGACACCAGAACCATGTGATCATTATGTCTCCTCAGAGAAGACACCAGAACCATGTGATCATTATGTCCTCTCAGAGAAGACACCAGAACCATGTGATCCATATGTCCCCTCAGAGAAGACACCAGAACCATGTGATCATTATGTCCTCTCAGAGAAGACACCAGAACCATGTGATCATTATGTCCTCTCAGAGAAGACACCAGAACCATGTGATCATTATGTCTCCTCAGAGAAGACACCAGAACCATGTGATCATTATGTCTCCTCAGAGAAGACACCAGAACCATGTGATCATTATGTCCCCTCAGAGAAGACACCAGAACCATGTGATCATTATGTTCCCTCAGAGAAGACCCCCAGAACCATGTGATCATTATGTCCTCTCAGAGAAGACACCAGAACCATGTGATCATTATGTCTCCTCAGAGAAGACACCAGAACCATGTGATCCTTATGTCCTCTCAGAGAAGACACCAGAACCATGTGATCATTATGTTCCCTCAGAGAAGACACCAGAACCATGTGATCATTATGTCCCCTCAGAGAAGACACCAGAACCATGTGATCATTATGTCCCCTCAGAGAAGACACCAGAACCATGTGATCCTTATGTCTCCTCAGAGAAGACACCAGAACCATGTGATCATTATGTCTCCTCAGAGAAGACACCAGAACCATGTGATCATTATGTCCCCTCAGAGAAGACACCAGAACCATGTGATCCTTATGTCCCCTCAGAGAAGACCCCAGAACCATGTGATCCTTATGTCCCCTCAGAGAAGACACCAGAACCATGTGATCATTATGTCCTCTCAGAGAAGACACCAGAACCATGTGATCCTTATGTCCCCTCAGAGAAGACACCAGAACCATGTGATCATTATGTCCCCTCAGAGAAGACATCACTCACCTCTGGTCCATGTGAACTCAGAACATAAACTGATTTATTTATTGAGGTAAATCGGCAGTTTTCATGTCCCCTCCACAAGACATGAGGTAATCAACAGTTTCAAATCCCCCCTCATTCAAGACAAGTCACATGACATTACACATTCCATTGTCCTTATAAGGCTTTTTAGGTAAACAACAGGAAGTGTTTGTCTGTTGCCGGGCAGATTCTCCTCGGGATGGTGGGTACACACAGTTATGGCACAACCATGGTACATGCTCTCCTGATGCCATGTTACAGGAAGATTTATCGCGGCTGCTGTAGGTTAACATTTTTTTTTCCCTTTAATTTGTGTGGTGGTGATGTATACATGCAGGTCATGTGATGAATATGGTTCCGGCAGCCATATTTTTTTTTTTCAGTCCTCCGCTGTGTATGTGCTCCCTGTCCATGGCCAGATTGTAAGACAGGTCTGAGAACGTTTAGAATCCATCACCGCTGCATTAAACTTATTACAAATCTGTGTATAACAACTCAACCTGATTTCTTGTGTAAACCAAAAATCCAAAGAAAAGTCGTAAATTTAACACTGATAAATTAACCCATTTTTACACCCAAACTAGCAGGTAAATCTTCGATAAATTCCATCCCAAGTGTATATAATTTCCTTTTCTCCTGGATCTCACAGACTGGACACATCTGTAATTTCCCAATGGCTCCACCTTCCCTTACATAGCTCCCCCTGGTGGATCAGTCTTCCCTTACATAGCTCCTCCTGGTGGATCAGTCTTCCCTTACATAGCTCCTCCTGGTGGCTCAGTCTTCCCTTACATAGCTCCTCCTTGTGGCTCAGTCTTCCCTTACATATCTCCCCCTGGTGCCTCAGTCTCTCAGTCTCCCCTTACATAGCTCCTCCTGGTGGCTCAGTCTTCCCTTACATAGCTCCTCCTGGTGGATCAGTCTTCCCTTACATAGCTCCTCCTGGTGGATCAGTCTTCTCTTACATAGCTCCTCCTGGTGGATCAGTCTTCTCTTACATAGCTCCCCCTGGTGGATCAGTCTTCCCTTACATAGCTCCTCCTGGTGGCTCAGTCTTCCCTTACATTGCTGCTCCTGGTGGATCAGTCTTCTCTTACATAGCTCCTCCTGGTGGATCAGTCTTCTCTTACATAGCTCCTCCTGGTGGATCAGTCTTCTATTACATAGCTCCCCCTGGTGGATCAGTCTTCCTTTACATAGCTCCTCCTGGTGGCTCAGTCTTCCCTTACATAGCTCCCCCTGGTGGATCAGTCTTCCCTTACATAGCTCCTCCTGGTGGATCAGTCTTCCCTTACATAGCTCCCCCTGGTGGATCAGTCTTCCCTTACATAGCTCCTCCTGGTGGATCAGTCTTCCCTTACATAGCTCCCCCTGGTGTCTCAGTCTTCCCTTACATAGCTCCTCCTGGTGACTCAGTCTTCTCTTACATAGCTCCCCCTGGTGGCTCAGTCTTCTCTTACATAGCTCCTCCCGGTGGCTTAGTCTTCACTTACATAGCTCCCCCTGGTGGCTCAGTCTTTCCTTATATAGCTCCTCCTGGTGACTCAGTCTTCTCTTACATAGCTCCTCCTGGTGGATCAGTCTTCTCTTACATAGCTCCTCCTGGTGACTCAGTCTTCTCTTACATAGCTCCTCCCGGTGGCTTAGTCTTCACTTACATGGCTCCCCCTGGTGGCTCAGTCTTTCCTTACATAGCTCCTCCTGGTGGATCAGCCTTCTATTACATAGCTCCTCCTGGTGGCTCAGTCTTCTCTTACATAGCTCCTCCTGGTGGATCAGTCTTCTCTTACATAGCTCCCCCTGGTGGCTCAGTCTTTCCTTATATAGCTCCTCCTGGTGACTCAGTCTTCTCTTACATAGCTCCCCCTGGTGGCTCAGTCTTCTCTTACATAGCTCCTCCCGGTGGCTCAGCATTGCGTGGAAGGTATATACAGCTCCATAGTTTTTTAATTATAGACAGTCTGGGCATCATTAAAACCCTTCCACCCCCCCCCCCTCCCCTGTACAATGACCTCCAAACAGGTCCCCTCCAGTCTATTGTTTACTATGATCATGGGGGGGGGGGGGACATAGTCAGTGCCTGGAGTGATCCCAAAAAGAGGAAAGTTTTATAAAGGGAGATCATCTTCTCTTCTCTGTATTCTCTTCTGGGGTCAGGTGACCATCAAAACCTGCATCAAAACTTCATGTGTGCTTCCAACCTAATAATAATTTGTCCCATAATCCGTTTTTATCCCAACAGGAAATCCCAGTAAGAATTCTGAGGGAAACTTCATGTTATTCCTGAATGATAGAGGAGATGGAGAGATCATGGAGCGCTCCTCAGGAGAAGACCTCCTTACCCCTAATGTCCATCCATATCTATCATATAATAATCCCCCTGATCATGAGGAATCTTCTCCTGACCAACCACACATTTTTACCACCACAGAGCAGAAAGAGAGTGAAAGTCTTCAATGTGATGAATGTGGGAAACAGTTTACAAGAAGATCAGATCTTGTTATACACAGTGAAAGTCATACAGAAGAGAAGCCGTATGTGTGTTCAGTATCTGAGAAACCATATATAACCCAATCACATCTTCAGTTACATGAGAAGAGTCACACAGAAGAGAAGACATATTTATGTTTAGAATGTGGAAAATGTTTTGTAGATAGATCAAGTCTTGTCATGCATGAGATAATTCACGCAGACGAGAAGCCATATTCATGTTTGGAATGTGGAAAATGTTTTGGAGATAGATCAAGTCTTGTCATGCATGAAAAAAGTCACACAGGTGAGGAGCCATATACATGTTCAGAATGTGGGAAATATTTTGTAGGGAAAACAAGTCTTGCCCTACATGAGAGTAGTCACACTGGAATAAAGGCACATTCCTGTTCAGAATGTGGCAAATGTTTTACACGAAAATCACATCTTGTTAAACATGAGAAAATTCACACAGGAGAGAATCCATATCCATATTCATGTTCAGAATGTGGAAAGTGTTTCAAATGCAAATCCCATCTTCTATCTCATGCGAGAAGTCACCTAGGAGAGAAGCTTCATTCATGCTCAGAATGTGGGAAACGCTTTACAAGAAAAGCAGCTCTTGTTAAACACGAGAGAAGTCACACAGAAGAGAATTCATATTTATGTTTAGAATGTGGAAAATGTTTTATAACTAATGTAGAACTTATTAGACACAAGAGAAGTCACACAGGAGAGAAGCCATATTCTTGTTCAGAATGTGGGAAATGTTTTGCATATAAATCACGTCTTGATATACATGAGAAAGGTCACACTGAAGTGAAGCCGTATTCATGTTCAGAATGTGGGAAATGTTTCAAAGTCAAATCCAGTCTTCTTGCACATGCGAGAAGTCACACAGGAGAGAAGCCATATTCATGCTCAGAATGTGGGAAATGTTTTGCAAGTAAATCATATTGTGTTATGCATGAGAGAAGTCACACAGGAGAGAAGCCGCATTCTTGTTCAGAATGTGGGAGAAGTTTTATATGGAAATCCCAACTTGTTGCACATGAGAGTAGTCACACAGGAGAACGGCCACTTTGATGTTCTGTATGTAGAAAATGTTTTACAAGGAATTTAGGCTTGGAAACTCATCAGAGAATTCACAGAGGAGAAACCCCGACCCCCATTACTGTACCTGATGGGCCTGAATTGTGGCAGAACATGCACCAGAATAATGTTGTGTAGAATTAATTATACATTTATTGTAATGTTTATACCGGGAAGAATAGTTATGTCCCAAATGTTTGTCTTTACTATGTAATAATGACTAAAGCTGACGCTGCTCTTATCCTCCCGTGTATCAAATAGTCATCGATGTCACAAATACATTGTAACATCTGATAATACAACAAACGCCACATCCCCCCCCCCCCCCCCCCCCACAGGGAGTAGTGCCGATCAATTTATGGTCCTCAGCTGTATACACGGCCCTTACTCCACTTAAGAGGTGCCCCTTATAGCACTGGGTACTGCTAGTTACCCCTCACACTATGACAACCCCCTGATAGGTGACTGTGCCCTCTGGGGTATAATAAGGGGGTGTCCTCTGGTAGACCCACTATGGTGTCCGGTGGTGTTCACGCACCGCCTATAGTCCACACAGTGCGCAGAATAGCTTGACGTCACTTATTTGACTTAGACAGGATTTCTATTGTATATTTGTGTTTTTATGTTTGTTGTAAATGTTTTCAATACATCAAGATGTTTTTCCGGAGACACATTGTATCCAATTGATTTCCTTTAATGATCATATTACAGGGAATGTAGACAAGTTGTGGCCTTGTTTATTCTTTATCATTATTTATAATAATTATTTTCCACCGGAGCACCCCTTTAAAGGTGTACTTCCCCCCTCCCCCCTAGACATCTTATCCCCTATCCAAAGGATAGGGGATAAGATGTCTGATCGCGGGGGTCCCGCTGCTGGGGACCACCGCATTATTGAATGCGGCACCCACCTGTGTTCTCACCGGAACCGCTGGAGGGTCTGAGTCCCAACTCCGGGAACGGAAGTCCATGACGTCAGGACTCCGCCCCCTTTGTGACGTCACGCCCGTCCCCTCAATGCAAGTCTATTGGATGGGGCGTGATGGACCCTCCCATAGACTTGCATTGAGGGGACGGGCGTGACGTCACACGGGGCGGAGTCCTGACGTCACGGACTTCCGTTCCCGGGGTCGCAACTCAGACCCTCCAGCGGTTCCGGTGAGAACACAGGTGGGTGCCGCATTCAATAATGTGGGGGGACCCCCGCGATCAGACATCTTATCCCCTATCCTTTGGGAATCAGGTGTCAGCAGAGAGCGCTGTGGACAAGACAAAAAAGACATTCGAAAAGAGAAGAATTTCCTCTAGCATACAGCTGCTAAAAAGTACTGGAAGTGTAAAGATTTTTTTAATAGAAGTAATATACAAATCTTATGTAAAGTAGAAAAAGATAGTGGCAGTGGCTCCTAACGGTAAATAAACAAATGCAAAATATCTATTATAGGGGTCCCACGAATCGCAGACTATAGTGGTAGTCCATGTTCATACTGAATGTCTTGCGTTACAGTGGTGCCAGGACAGAAATATGCGAACTAAACAAAAATAGTAACAAAGAAAAGGGGTCCGGCAACTCGCGGTCTAGACGCTAGCTGCTAATAGGCTTGAAGTCTGTCCATGGGGCAGAGGTAAGTGCGAGAAGCTCAGGAGGCGATTAACCGGTTGATATCGTGCAAAAGCCGGACGAAGTGCTTTTGCACGAAATCAACCGGTTAATCGCCTCCTGAGCTTCCCGCACTTACCTCTGCCCCGTGGACGGACTTCAAGCCTATTAGCAGCTAGCGTCTAGACCGTGAGTTGCCGGACCCCTTTTCTTTGTTACTATTTTAATATACAAATCTGTTTAACTTTCTGGCACCAGTTGATTTAAAAAAAAAAAGTTTTCCATCGAAGTACCCCTTTAACGATAGCGCTGATGTCTGGCTTTAACCCCTCAGATGCTGTGGTCACTAATGGCTGACCAGATCAGCAGCAGCATGACCACTGAGATCCAATCAGCCAAGATGGCTGCCGGAGTTCTCCTTTGCTCTGGTCGTTTGCTCTGGTCTGAGCAGACCAGAGAAGAAGATCGCCAATAATACTGATCAGTGCTATGTCTATAACTGAACAGTATAAGCAATCTAATGATTTCTATTAACCCCTTGGGGACGGAGGGTTTTTCCGTTTTACACTTTCATTTTTTCCTCCTTACAATTTAAAAATCAAAAACCTTTTCAATTTTGCTCCTACAGACCCATATGACTGGCTATATTTATGCACCACCAATTCTACTTTGTAATGACATCAGTCACTTTACCCAAAAATCTACGGCAAAACCCCCCCAAAAAAAAATGTATACACTGAAAGCACAGAAGGAGCGGCGGCACCACTGGGACAAACGGAAGACCACGGTCTGCTAGGATAACTGCACACTGACTGAGTCCCGATGTATGGGGTGCGTAAAACAAAGTCACTAAGGCGAAACTGTGCAAGAAGGATAAAGAAAACGCACTCACCATCCCAGAGACATCAGATGACAGCTTTATTGGAAGGAACTGAAGACATCAGAGTGTGATGGACATACAGCGTTCCTGAGCGGCAAGAATTCAGGTGTGCGGGCGAGTGGAGCACAGGTGAGGGATGTGGGTGCTGGGGCGACGTACTCGTTTCACGTCATTGCTAATGCTTCATCCGACCTGAGCCAGAATGGGAAACCCTGGATTTATATACACGTGCACTAGTGCGGTGACCATTAGCAACAGACATAAATCAGCAAGTGAACTAAACAAAACAAAGCACAATGCTTCATTATGAGATTAAAAACAAATACAGGGAGGAAAACCAAAATCAAGACATGCAACAAAAAAGAGAAAAAACAACAACATTGCTTTATAAAAATTGAGAAAAATCACTACGCTCATTTAGTCCAAGAGCTCCTGTGGCATCCAGCCGGATGATCCACTTGGCCTCTTGCTGTAAGAGATATACATCGCGATCTATACCAGTTTTAGGAAAAACACGTTCAAGTCAGCAGGACTTCTGCCATGACATTCTTTCATATGGGAGATGAACTTCGTAACTCCCTTTTCTGTTCTACAAGAATGGAAATGCTCCTGTATCCGATGAAACAGGGGTCTTTTAGTTTTTCCTACATAAAATTTACCGCATGGGCAAACCATGCAGTAAACAACGTAGGTACTTCTACAAGTGATAAGTTGCTTGACATATCCCCCTATTCGGAAATTACGTTTACCTTAATTATGTTTGCAAAAAGAGCAACTCTTACAAGGAAAATTTCCGTGGGGGATAGTGTCCTGTAGCCAGTTGGCATACTTATGATGAACAAATTGTTTTCTCTTCTTTTTTATGTAATCACCTATTGTTCCTGTTTTTCTGAAAGTGATGACAGGTTTGGATTTAGCCACAGAGCCCAAATCAGTGTCATTTTCAATCATATACCAATGTTTGTATATAGAGTATCTAATGACCTGATTTAAGGGGGTGTTTCTAAATACAAATGAGAACCTTTTGGGTCTATTGTACCCCTTGTATCTCCTACTTTTGCTGATTAACAACGAGTTCCTGTCCAGATTCTTAGCCCTATCTAGGGCCACATCAATAATGGGACCAGGATAACCCCTTTGAAGTAGGCTAATGTCTTCTTGGCCATCCTAGAGAGCAGTGCTGTCTTCTCTAGTGTCAACCCATTCACCAAGCACATCAAGTTATATCTACGTTATATGGATGATGTGCTGGTGATATGGGATGGCACTGGAGAGGAATTTAATGCTTTTGTTGCTTTTCTTAACGAGCATAATGACGTCAATATGCACTTTACCAGTCAGTTTGGTGGAGATCATTTGAATTTCCTTGATGTTAGCATTGATGTCATTGACGGCTGTCTAGTGACATCTGGTTATAGAAAGGATATGGCTAAAAATTCCTTATTGCATTACGATAGCTCACATATAAGGCATGTGAAAAACTCTATCCTTTATAGGTTCGACTCAGAAGATGGTTCGACTCAGAAGAGTAAATAGCGATGTGACCATATTCTTACAACAAGCTGAAAATCTTAAGACCCGCCTACTTCAAAGGGGTTATCCTGGTCCCATTATTGATGCGGCCCTTGATAGGGCTAAGAATCTGGACAGGAACTCGTTGTTAATCAGCAAAAGTAGGAGATACAAGGAGTACAATAGACCCTAAAGGTTCTCATTTGTATTTAGAAACACCCCCTTAAATCAGGTCATTAGGAACTCTATATACAAACATTGGTATATGATTGAAAATGACACTGATTTGGGCTCTGTGGCTAAATCCAAACCTGTCATCACTTTCAGAAAAACAGGAACAATAGGTGATTATATAAAAAAGAAGAGAAAACAATTTGTTCATCATAAGTATGCCAACTGGCTACAGGACACTATCCCCCACGGAAATTTTCCTTGTAAGAGTTGCTCTTTTTGCAAACATAATTAAGGTAAACGTAATTTCCGAATAGGGGGATATGTCAAGCAACTTATCACTTGTAGAAGTACCTACGTTGTTTACTGCATGGTTTGCCCATGCGGTAAATTTTATGTAGGAAAAACTAAAAGACCCCTGTTTCATCGGATACAGGAGCATTTCCATTCTTGTAGAACAGAAAAGGGAGTTACGAAGTTCATCTCCCATATGAAAGAATGTCATGGCAGCAGTCCTGCTGACTTGAACGTGTTTTTCCTAAAACTGGTATAGATCGCGATGTATATCTCTTACAGCAAGAGGCCAAGTGGATCATCCGGCTGGATGCCACAGGAGCTCTTGGACTAAATGAGCGTAGTGATTTTTCTCAATTACTATAAAGCAATGTTGTTGTTTTTTTCTTTTTTGTCAACTTTTTTTGTTGCATGTCTTGATTTTGGTTTTCCTCCCTGTATTTGTTTTTAATCTCATAATGAAGCATTGTGCTTTGCTTTGTATAATACACTTGCTGATTTATGTCTGTTGCTAATGGTCACCGCACTAGTGCACGTGTATATAAATCCAGGGTTTCCCGTTCTGGCTCAGGCCGGATGAAGCGTTAGCAATGACGTGAAACGAGTACGTCGCCCCAGCACCCACGTCCCTCACCTGTGCTCCACTCGCCCGCACACCTGAATTCTTGCCGCTCAGGAACGCAGTATGTCCACCACACTCTGATGTCTTTAGTTCCTTCCAATAAAGCTGTCATCTGATGTCTCTGGGATGGTGAGTGCGTTTTCTGTATCCTTCTTGCACACAGTTTTGCTAAAAAAGAAAAATCATTGTGCAACAAAATTGAAAAAAAATGGCAGTTTTTAAATTTTGGGGCTTCTGTTTCAAATCTTTTTGGTAACAATGACCCCTTCTCTTTATTCTGTAGGTCCATACGGTTAAAATGATCGCCTACTTATATAGGTTTGATTTTGTCGTACTTCTGGAAAAAATCATAACTACATGCAGGAAAATAAATGGGTTTGAAAATGTCATCTTCTGACCCCTATAACTTTTTTATGTTTCCGTATATGGGGATGTATGAGGGCTCATTTATTGCGCCGTGATCTAAAGGTTATATCGGTACAATTATTGTTTTGATCGGACTTTAGATTGCTTTTTATAAACTTTTTTTATGTTTTATGGAATAAAAAGTGACCCAAAAAAAAAAGCTTTTTTGGACTTTGGAATTTTTTTGCAGGTACGACATTTACCGTGCGATTTAATCAATTATATATTTTTATAGTTCAGACATTTACGCACGCGGCAATACCACATATGTTTATATTTATCTTTACATAGTTTTTTTTATGGGAAGGGGGGGAGTGATTCAGACTTTTATTAACCCCTTAAGGACCGAGCCCTTTTTCACCTTGAGGACCACAGCATTTTTTTGAACATCTGACCACTGTCACTTTAAACATTAATAACTCTGATGCTTTTACTTATCAATCTGATTCCGAGATTGTTTTTTCGTGACATATTCTACTTTATGTTAGTGGTAAAATTTTGTGGTAACTTGCATCCTTTCTTGGTGAAAAATCCCAAAATTTGATGAAAAAATTGAGAATTTTGCATTTTTCTAATTTTGAAGCTCTCTGCTTGTAAGGAAAATGGATATTCAAATTCAATTTCTATTTGGTTCACATATACAATATGTCTACTTTATGTTTGCATCATAAAATTGATGAGTTTTTACTTTTGGAGACACCAGAGGGCTTCAAAGTTCAGCAGCAATTTTCCAATTTTTCACAAAATTTTCAAATTCGATATTTTTCAGGGACTAGTTCAGATTTGAAGTGGATTTGAAGGGTCTTCATATTAGAAATACCCCATAAATGACCCCATTATAAAAACTGCACCCCCCCAAAGTATTCAAAATGACATTCAGTAAGTGTTTTAACCCTTTAGATGTTTCACAGGAATAGCAGCAAAGAAAATTCCAAATCTTCATTTTTTACACTTGCATGTTCTTGTAGACCCAATTTTTTAATTTTTGCAAGGGGTAAAAGGAGAAAATGTTTACTTGTATTTGTAACCCAATTTCTCTCGAGTAAGGACATACCTCATATGTCTATGTAAATTGTTGGGCGGGCGCAGTAGAGGGCTCAGAAGGGAAGGAGCGACAAGGGGATTTTGGAGAGAACATTTTTCTGAAATGGTTTTTGGGGGGCATGTCACCTTTAGGAAGCCCCTATGGTGCCAGAACAGCAAAAAAAAAACACATGGCATACCATTTTGGAAACTAGACCCCTTGAGGAACGTAACAAGGAATTAAGTGAGCCTTAACCCCTTAAGGACTGAGCCCTTTTTCACCTTAAGGACTCAGCCATTTTTTGCAAATCTGACCACTGTCACTTTAAACATTAATAACTCTGGAATGCTTTTAGTTATCATTCTGATTCCGAGATTGTTTTTTCGTGACATATTCTACTTTAACTTAGTGGTAAAAATTTTTGGTAACTTGCATCCTTTCTTGGTGAAATATCCCAAAATTTGATGAAAAATTTGAAAATTTTGACTTTTTCTAACTTTGAAGCTCTCTGCTTGTAAGGAAAATGGATATTCCCCAAAAAAAATTTTTGGGATTCACATATACAATATGTCTACTTTATATTTGCATCATAAAATTGATGAGTTTTTACTTTTGGAAGACACCAGAGGGCTTCAAAGTTCCGCAGCAATTTACCAAATTTTCACAAAATTTTGAAACTCGCTTTTTTCAGCGACCAGTTCAGGTTTGAAGTGGATTTGAAGGGTCTTCATATTAGAAATACCCCATAAATGACCCCATTATAAAAACTGCACCCCCCAAAGTATTCAAAATGACATTCAGTAAGCGTTTTAACCCTTTACGGGTTTCACAGGAATAGCAGCAAAGTGAAGGAGAAAATTCACAATCTTCATTTTTTACACTCGCATGTTCTTGTAGACCCAATTTTTGAATTTTTGCAAGGGGTAAAAAGGAGAAAATTTTTACTTGTATTTGAAACCCAATTTCACTCAAGTAAGCACATACCTCATATGTCTATGTAAAGTGTTCGGCGGGCGCAGTAGAGGGCTCAGAAGGGAAGGAGCGTCAAATGGTTTTTGGGGGGCATGTCACCTTTAGGAAGCCCCTATGGTGCCAGAACAGCAAAAAAAACCACATGGCACACCATTTTCGAAACTAGACCCCTTGGGGAACGTAACAAGGGGTAATGTGAACCTTAATACCCCACAGATGATTCACGACTTTTGCATATGTAAAAAAAAAAAAAAATTTTTACCTAAAATGCTTGGTTTCCCTAAAGTTTTACATTTTTAAAAAGGGTAATAGCAGAAAATACCCGCCAAAATTTGAAGCCCAATTTCTCCCGATTCAGAAAACACCCCATATGGCGGTGAAAAGTGCTCTGCTGGCGCACTACAGTTCTCAGAAGAGAAGGAGTCACATTTGGCTTTTTTGAAGGAAATTTTGCTCTGGGGGCATGCCGCATTTAGGAAGCCCCTATGGTGCCAGGACAGCAAAAAAAAAACACATGGCATACCATTTTGGAAACTAGACCCCTCGGGGAACGTAAGAAGGGGTAAAGTGAACCTTAATACCCTACAGGTGTTTCACGACTTTTGCATATGTAAAAAAAAAATAAAAAAATTTACCTAAAATGCTTGGTTTCCCAAAAAATTTACATTTATACAAAGGGTTAAAGCAGAAAATACCCCCCAAAATTTGAAGCCCAATTTCTCCCGATTCAGAAAACACCCCATATGGGGGTGAAAAGTGCTCTGTTGACGCACTACAGGTCTCAGAAGAGAAGGAGTCACATTTGGCTTTTTGAAAGCAAATTTTGCTCTGGGGGCATGCCGCATTTAGGAAGCCCCTATGGTGCCAGGACCGCAAAAAAAAAAAAACATGGCATACCATTTTGGAAACTAGAGCCCTCGGAGAATATAACAAGGGGTTAAGTGAACCTTAATACCCCACAGGCGTTTCACGACTATTGCATATGTAAAAAAAAATTATAATAATTTTTTACCTAAAATGCTTCTTTTCCCAAAAACTTAACATTTTTAAAAAGGGTAAAAGCAGAAAATACCCCCCAAAATTTGAAGCCCAATTTCTCCCGAGTACGGCGATACCCCATATGTGACCCTTAACTGTTGCCTTGAAATACGACAGGGCTCCAAAGTGAGAGCGCCATGCGCATTTGAGGCCTAAATTAGGGATTGCATAGAGGTGGACATAGGGGTATTCTACGCCAGTGTTTCCCAAACAGGGTGCCTCCAGCTGTTGCAAAACTCCCAGCATGCCTGGACAGTCAACGGCTATCTGGCAATACTGGGAGTTGTTGTTTTGCAACAGCTGGAGGCTCCGTTTTGGAAACCGTGGCGTACCAGACGTTTTTCATTTTTATTGGGGAGGGGAGGGGGGCTGTGTAGGGGTATGTGTATATGTAGTGTTTTTTACTTTTTGTTTTATTTTGTGTTAGTGTAGTGTAGTGTTTTTAGGGTACAGTCGCACGGGCGGGGGTTCACAGTAGTTTCTCGCTGGCAGTTTGAGCTGTTGCAGAAAATTTGCTGCAGCTCAAACTTGCAGCCAGATACTTACTGTAAACCTCCGCTCATGTGAGTGTACCCTGTACATTCACATTGGGGGGGGGGACATCCAGCTGTTGCAAAACTACAACTCCCAGCATGTGCTGACAGACTGTACATGCTGAGAGTTTTAGTTTTGCAACAGCTGTAGGCACACTGGTTATGTATCACGGAGTTTGTGACCTTACTCAGTGTTTCAAAACCAGTGTGCCTCCAGCTGTTGCAAAACTACAACTCCCAGCATGTACGGTGCATGGTGTAAGGTGACTGCTGGGAGTTGTAGTTTGCAACAGCTGGAGGCACACCGGTCATGAAACACTGAGTTAGGTAAAAAAAAAAACTCTTAAGTTTCACAACCAGTATGCCTTCAGCTGTTGCAAAACTACAACTCTCAGCAGTCACCGACAGCCAACGGGCATGCTGGGAGTTGTAGTTATGCAACCAGCAGATGCACCACTACAACTTCCAGCATGCACTTTAGCTGTTTGTGCAAGCTGGGAGTTGTAGTTATACAACATCTGAAGGTACACTTTTCCATAGAAAAAATGTGCCTCCAGCTGTTGCAAAACCATAAGTCCCAGCATGCCCATAAGGGAATGCTGGGAGTTGTGGTGGTCTGCCTCCTGCTGTTGCATAACTACAGCTCCCAGCATGCCCTTTTTGCATGCTGGGAGCTGTTGCTAAGCAACAGCAGGAGGCTGTAATTCACCTCCTGCTGCTGCTTCATCACAGGACTGTCCCTCGCCGCCGCCGTCGCTCCTGGGGCCCCGATCCCAACATGGACGCCGAGGATCGGGGTCCCCAGCACCCGGGGTCGTCTTCCCGCTCACGCCCTCCGGAAGAGGGGCGGAGCGGGTGCAGGAGTGACACCCGCAGCAGGCACCCTGATTGGTCGGCCGGTAATCCGGCCGACGAATCAGGGCGATCGTGAGGTGGCACCAGTGCCACCTCACCCCTGCAGGCTCTGGCTGTTCGGGGCCCTCAGAGACGGCCCCGAACAGCCAGTAATTCCGGGTCACCGGGTCACTGGAGACCCGATTGACCCGGAATCGCCGCAGATCGCTGGACTGATATGCCGGGATGCCTGCTGAACGATTTCAGCAGGCATCCGGCTCCGGTCCCCAACCGGCTAGCGGTGGGGACCGGAATTTCCACGGGCGTATGGATACGCCCTGCGTCCTTAAGAGGTTAATACCCCACAGGTGTTTCATGACTTTTGCAAATGTAAAAAAAAAATGTACCTAAAATGCTTGTTTTCCCAAAAATTTTACATTTTTTAAAAGCGTAATAGCAGAAAATACCCCCCAAAATTTGAAGCCCAATTTCTCCCGATTCAGAAAACACCCCATATGGTGGTGAAAAGTGCTCTGCTGGCGCAATACAGGTCTCAGAAGAGGAGTAGTCACATTTGGCTTTTTTGAAGGAAATTTTGCTCTGGGGGCATGCCGCATTTAGGAAGCCCCTATGGTGCCAGGACAGCAAAAAAAAAACCACATGGCATACCATTTTGGAAATTAGACCCCTTGGGGAACGTAACAAGGGGTAAAGTGAACCTTAATACCCTACAGGTGTTTCACAACTTTTGCATATGTAAAAAAAAAAAAAAAAAATTTACCTAAAATATTTGGTTTCCCCAAAAATTTACATTTTTATAAAGCGTTAAAGCAGAAAATACCCCCCAAAATTTGAAGCCCAATTTCTCCCGATTCAGAAAACACCCCATATGGGGGTGAAAAGTGCTCTGCTGGCGCACTACAGGTCTCAGAAGAGGAGGAGTCACATTTGGCTTTTAGAAAGCAAATTTTGCTCTGGGGGCATGCCGCATTTAGGAAGCCCCTATGGTGCCAGGACAGCAAAAAACACATGGCATACCATTTTGGAAACAAGACCCCTCGGGGAACGTAACAAGGGGTAAAGTGAACCTTCATACCCCACAGGTGATTCACGACTTTTGCATATGTTAAAAAAAATAAAAAAAATTTACCTAAAATGCCTGGTTTCCCAAAAATTTTACATTTTTAAAAAGGGTAATAGCAGAAAATACCCCCCAAAATTTGTAACACAATTTCTCCCGAGTACGGCGATACCCCATATGTGACCCTAAACTGTTGCCTTGAAATACGACAGGGCTCCAAAGTGAGAGCGCCATGCGCATTTGAGGACTAAATTAGGGACTTGCATAGGGGTGGACATAGGGGTGCCTCCAGCTGTTGTAAAACTCCCAGCATGCCTGGACAGTCAGTGGCTATCTGGCAATACTGTGAGTAGTTGTTTTGCAACAGCTGGAGGCTCCGTTTTGGTAACCGTGGCGTACCAGACGTTTTTCATTGGGGAGGGGATGGGGGCTGTGTAGGGGTATGTGTATATGTAGTGTTTTTTACTTTTTATTTTGTGTTGGTGTAGTATAGTGTTTTTAGGGTACAGTCACACGGGCGGGGGTTCACAGTAGTTTCTCGCTGGCAGTTTGAGCTGCGGCAGAAAATTTGCCGCAGCTCAAACTTGCAGCCGGATACTTACTGTAAACCTCCGCCCATGTGAGTGTACCCTGTACATTCACATTGGGGGGGAAATACCTCCAGCTGTTGCAAAACTACAACTCCCAGCATGTACGGTCTATCAGTGCATGCTGGGAGTTGTAGTTTTGCAACAGCTGGAGGCACACTGGTTGTGAAACACAGAGTTTGGTAACAAACTCAGTGTTTTGCAACCAGTGCACCTTCAGCTGTTGCAAAAGCTACAACCCCCAGCATATACGGGCAGCGGAAGGGCACGCTGGGACTTGTAGTTATGCAACAGCTGGAGGCATACTACTTTGGCTGGGGATTGTATTTATGCAACAGCTGGAGACACACTGGTTTGCTACTTAACTCAGTGTTTCACAACCGGTGTGCCTTCAGCTGTTGCAAAACTACAACTCTCAGCAGTCACCGAGTCTCATGCTGGGAGTTGTAGTTATGCAACCAGCAGATGCACCACTACAACTCCAAGCATGTACTTTAGCTGATTGTGCAAGCTGGGAGTTGTAGTTATACAACAGCTGAAGGTACACTTTTCAATAGAAAAAATGTGCCTCCAGCTGTTGCAAAACTATAAGTCCCAGTATGCCCATAAGAGTTGTAGTGGTCTGCCTCCTGCTGTTGCATAACTACAGCTCCCAGCATGCCCTTTTTGCATGCTGGGAGCTGTTGCTAAGCAACAGCAGAAGGCTGTCACTCACCTCCAACTGCAGATCCACGCCGCCGCCGCGCAGGTCAGTCCCTCGCCGCCGCCGTCGCTCCTGGGGCCCCGATCCCAAAAGGGACGCAGGGGATCGGGGTCCCCAGCACCCGGGGTCTTCTTCCCGTACCCGCTCACATCCTCCGGAAGAGGGGCGGAGCGGGTTGCGGGAGTGACACCCGCAGCAGGCGCCCTGATTGGTCGGCCGGGAAACCGTCCGACGAATCAGGGCGATCGTGAGGTGGCACCCCAGCTGGCTATGGCTCTTCAGCCAGTAATTCCGGGTCACCGAGTCACTGGAGACTAGTGTTGCTCGCGAATATTCGCAATTCGAATATTATTCGCGAATATAGCGCTATATATTCGTAATTACGAATTTTCTTTTTTTTTTTTATTTATTTTTTTTCTTCACAGTACACATCACAGTGATCGCCCCTCTCTGCTTCCAGCTTGTGTGGTGTAAAGAAGGCTCTAATACTACTGTGTGAGACTGGCGTGCGACAATTCGCATATGCGAAAATTAGCATATGCTACTTTTCGCATATGCGAATTTCGAGTATGCGAATTTCCTATATGCTAATTTTCGTATATGTTAATTTTCGCATACGCGAAATTTCGCATATGCGAAAATATAACGAATATGCGAATATTCGCGAATATATGACGAATATTCGTCCATATATTCGCGAATATTCGCGAATTCGAATATGGCCTATGCCGCTCAACACTACTGGAGACCCGATTGACCCGGAATCCGCCCCAGATCGCTGGACTGAATTGTCCAGCGATCTGCGGCCATCGCCGACATGGGGGGACATAATGACCCCCCTGGGCGATATGCCGCGATGCCTGCTGAACGATTTCAGCAGGCATCCGGCTCCGCTTCAGCTAGCGGCTGGGGCCGGAAATGCGCAGGGCGTATCCATACGCCCTGTGTCCTTAAGGACTTGGAAACGGGGGCATATGGATACGCCCTGTGTCCTTAAGGGGTTAAGGAAGGGGGTAAATCACATTTATTAACTTTTTTTTTTCTGCAATGTTATAGCCCCCATAGATGACTATAACATGCAGTACATTGATTCAGTACACTGATCAATGCCTTTGCATTGCATTGATCAGTGTTATCTGGATTTCAGGCTTGGAGCAATCAATCACTGATCAGACGCACAGGAGGCAGCTAAGGGACCCTCTTGATGCGTCTTAGCTGATCGAGACATCGCGGTTTCACAGCAATGGTCCCTATCAGCTGCCGGCAGTGCTTTTATACAACTTTAGACGTGTGATCAACTCTGAACGCCGTGTCTAAAGGGTAAATTGTGCGCAGCACCGCAATAGGTGACGCATGCTATTAGCCAAGGGAACACTAAGATAACGAGAAAATGAGAGCCATCAGACTGGCCTTATACCATGTTGCACCTCACATTCAAGGGAAGGCGGTAAGAATTAAATCAGACAGCATGACTGCTGTGCTGTACATCAACAAACAGGGAGGCATGAGGTCACAAAGTCTCCTGGGAGAGAGGTGTGATTGTGGATTGGGCAGAGTTGAACCTCACCCATTTGTCGGCCGTTCATATCTAGGGAACTCACAATGCAGGGGTCTTCCAACTGGAGAGTGGTCTCTCCATCAGATTACGCTCAGGTGGGGTATGCCAGAGATCGATCTCATGGCAATGAGGTTCAACGCCAAGGTGGAGAGATTCTGCTCCTTTTGCAGGGCGGTAGACGCTCTCAATCCCGTGGAGGTTCAGGCTGGTCTACATCTTCCCTCCCTTTTCCTTGATTCCGAGGGTATTGATGAAAATCGGGCAGGACCAAGCCTCTGTGATAGCCATCATTCCATACTGGCCCAAAAGAGCTTGGTTCACTCAACTCATCCAAGTGAGTCAAGGTCAATTTTGGAGGCTTCCCCCAGAGCAAGCAATAGTGTCGAGGGACACTCACAGCTGCTTGAACCTACAAATGTTCAACCTGACAGTCCCTTCCACACTTAATAGGACTTTTAGGGGCGGTCTTGAGGACTCTATCGCACTCCAGATCTAAAGCTACTACAAAAGTTTATGGAAGAATTTGGAAAAAATGTTCATTGTGGTGTCGCCCGCGCCAACTATCCTCCAAGTATCCTTTCATCCCTACTATTCTTCATTCTTCAAAGAATTATCATCTTCCACCCTTAAAGTGCAAGTTTCTGCTATTTTGGCCTCCCTGGTCTCCTTCTTAAGATCCCCCTGAAAGGAGCTTCTAGAATTAAGCCTACAATTATCCTCCACCAGGCTTGAGTGCTGGATGAATCCCTATCTGTGCCATTGGTTAGGACGTAAGGGAATCGTTAATTTCTAACAATAATTTGTTTTCCCTTAGTCCTAACAGCAGCACAACAATCCCTCCCTTCTTTTCTCTTTTTATTCTTTTGCTTACGTGCTACTTACAGCCCTTTATATAGGGGACGTGGGAGGGTCTATCCATTCACTTTAGAGATTTTGTCAATAAAATTTCCACCAGTCCTAACTAGTTCCACAGAGGCACAATACCCCATATGTGCCACTGTTAGGACTAAGGGAAAATAAATTATCGTCAGAAATTAACGATTTGGGTGCACAGTGTATGGGGAATATATATATATAAAAGAAAGTTGCAACAGCACTCTAGGTAAAAAAAATGGAGGCTCTTAGCACACATTTTGATCAAAAAGTGCGCTAAGAGCCTCAATTTTTTGACCTAGAGTGCTGTTGCAACTTTCTTTTTTGTACATTTGGTATTTGCCACAGCAGCGGGCACCTGTGTATTAGGTTGTTGTGCTGGCTATTTTTCCTTTTGTTTTTACTATATATATATATATATATATATATATATATATATATATATATGCTGAGTACCCGGCGTTGCCCGGATTTTCCTTCCTCATCCTTTTTTTTTGGGGGAGGAAAATCAACATAGCTTTTGATTTCATATCCCATCCTCATATATTGTTGTCATATCCCAACCCCATATCCCGTCCTCATACCCCGACCTCCTATCCCGTCCTCCTATCTCGACCCCCTATCCCGTCCTTATATCCCGACCTCCTATCCTGACCTTATATCCCGACCTTCTATCCCGTCCTCATATCCCGACCTCCTATCCTGACCTTCTATCCCGTCCTCCAATCCCGGTCTTCCTATCCTGTCCTCACATCCCAAAAATGGGCTGGACACAATTATTGGCACCCTTACAAAATTGTGCGTAAATAAGATTGTTCCAAGCATGTGATGTTCCTTTATACTCATCTGGGGCAAGTAACAGATGTGGGCAATATAAAAATCACACCTGAAAGCAGATAAAAAGGAGAGAAGTTCACTTAGTCTTTGCATTGTGTGTCTGTGTGTGCCACACTAAGCATGGACAACAGAAAGAGGAGAAGAACTGTCTGAGGACTTGGGAACCAAAATTGTGGAAAAATATCAACAATCTCAACATTATCAAGAAGTTTACAACCCATGGCACTGTAGATAATCTCCCTGGGCGTGGACGGAAGAGAAAAATTTATGAAAGGTGTCAACGCAGGATAGTCCGGATGGTGGATAAGCAGCCCCAAACAAGTTCCAAAGATATTCAAGCTGTCCTGCAGGCTCAGGGAGCATCAGTGTCAGCGCAAACTATCCGTCCACATTTAAATGAAATGAAACGCTACGGAGGAGACCTAGGAGGACCCCACTATGGAGGAGACCCAGGAGGACCCCACTATGGAGGAGACCCAGGAGGACCTCACTGTGGAGGAGACCCAGGAGGACCCCACTATGGAGGAGACCCAGGAGGACCTCACTATGGAGAAGACCCAGGAGGACCCCACTATGGAGGAGACCCAGGAGGACCTCACTATGGAGGAGACCCAGGAGGACCCCACTATGGAGGAGACCCAGGAGGACCCCACTATGGAGGAGACCCAGGAGGACCTCACTATGGAGGAGACCAAGGAGGACCCCACTATGGAGGAGACCCGGGTGGACCCCACTATGGAGAAGACCCAGGAGGACCCCACTATGGAGGATATCCAGGAGGACCCCACTATGGAGGAGACCCAGGAGGACCCCACTATGGAGGAGACCCAGGAGGACCCCACTACTGACACAGAGACATAAAAAAAACAAGACTACATTTTGCCAAAATGACCTTGAGTAACCAAAATCCTTCTGGGAAAACGTCTTGTGGTCAGATGAGACCAAGATAGAGCTTTTTGGTAAAGCCCATCATTCTACTGTTTACCGAAAACGGAATGAGGTCTACAAAGAAAAGAACACAGTACCTACAGTGACATATGGGAGAGGTCAGTGATGTTTTGGGTTGTTTTGCTGCCTCTGGCACTGGGGGCCTTGAATGTGTACAAGACATCATGAAATCTGAGGATTACCAATGGATTTTGGGTCGCACTGTACAGCCCAGTGTCAGAAAGCTGGGTTTGTGTCTGAGATCTTGGGTCTTCCAGCAGGACAATGACCCCAAACAGACGTCAAAAAGCCCCAGAAATGGATGACAACAAAGCGCTGGAGAGTTCTGAAGTGTCAGCAATGAGTCCAGATCTAAATCCCATTGATCACCTGTGGTGAGATCTTATCATTACTGTTGGGAAAAGGCGCCTTCCAATAAGAGACCTGGAGCAGTTTGTAAAGGAAGAGTGATCCAACATTCCGGCTGAGAGGTGTAAGAAGCTTATTGATGGTTATAGGAAGAGTGGGCAACATTCCGGCTGAGAGGTGTAAGAATCTTATTGATAGTTATAGGAAGAGTGGGCCAACATTCCGGCTGAGAGGTGTAAGAAGCTTATTGATGCTTATAGGAAGAGTGGGCCAACATTCCGGCTGAGAGGTGTAAGAAGCTTATTGATGCTTATAGGAAGAGTGGTCCAACATTCCGGCTGAGAGGTGTAAGAAGCTTATTGATGGTTATAGGAAGAGTGGTCCAACATTCCGGCTGAGAGGTGTAAGAAGCTTATTGATGGTTATAGGAAGAGTGCTCCAACATTCCGGCTGAGAGGTGTAAGGAGCTTATTGATGGTTATAGGAAGAGTGGTCCAACATTCCGGCTGAGAGGTGTAAGAAGCTTATTGATGGTCATTGTTATCCCATAGGGAGCTATAGCAGTGCACACACTGATCTCTTATGCTGATCATTGTTATCCCATAGGAGACTATAACACTGCACACACTGATCTCTTATACTGATCATTTTTAGCCCATAGGGAGCTATAGCACTGCACACACTGATCTCTTATACTGATCATTGTTATCCCATAGGAGACTATAATACTGATCACACTGATCTCTTATATTGATCATTGTTATCCCATAGGAGACTATAACACTGCACACACTGATCTCTTGTACTGATCATTGTTATCCCATAGGAGACTATAATAATGATCACACTGATTTCTTATACTGATCATTGTTATACCATAAGAGACTATGACACTGCACACACTGATCTCATACTGATCATTGTTATCCCATAGGAGACTATAACACTGCACACACTGATCTCTTATACTGATCATTGTTATCCCATAGGAGACTATAACACTGCACACACTGATCTCTTACACTGATCATTATTATCCCATAGGAGACTATAACACTGCACACACTGATCTCTTATACTGATCATTGTTATCCCATAGGAGACTATAACACTGATTACACTGATCTCTTATACTGATCATTGTTATCCCATAGGAGACTATAATACTGATCAGCAACAGGAGAATACAGCAGCACACTGCTAGCACAAAGATATAGATAAAACATGAGTATATAGATACAACATGAAAAGCTATACAACAATGGTTAAAGAAATGGAAATATAAAATTATGAAGTTATGAAATAGTGAGGTACTTAGTGTCAGGATCCAGATGGGTATACAGCGAGGACACTAGTGGTGGATCCTCTGTGTCCTTGGGGTGATGACGTGGGCCGTACCAGGGGAACGGAATCTAAGGGGTTGCTGGTTTTCACCAGAGCCCGCCGCAAAGCGGGATGGACTTGCAGCGGCAGGTAACCCCCAGGTCGTTCCACCCGATAGCGACTCAACCCCAACTGACGGCTGAGACAGACGCGGTACACAGGGATTAGGCAAGAGCAAGGTCGGACGTAGCAGAAGGTCAGGGCAGGCAGCAAGAGTCGTAGTCAGGGGCAACAGCAGAAGGTCTGGAACACAGGCTTGGGAACACAGAAATGCTTTCACTGGGCACAAGGCAACAAGATCCGGCGATGACAGGAAGGGGAAGTGGGTTTTTATAAGAAGGGCACAGGTGCAGGTACTGATTCGGCCAGGCGCCAATCAAAGGCCCACTGGCCCTTTAAATCTCAGAGAGCCGGCGCGCGCGCGCCCTAGGGAGCAGGGCCGCGCGCGCCAGGACTGAGCAGACGGAGGACGGGGCAGGTGAGGAGATTGGGATGCAAGCCGCGGGCGGGCGCGTTCCGCTACGCAGGTCGCATCCCCGCTGGTGACACTAGTGCAGCGCTCCCGGTCAGCGGGTCTGACCGGGGCGCTGCACGGAGGTGAATGCCGCGAGCGCTCGGCGTAACACTTAGCTTGCAATTTGGCGGCCAAATAGCTTGGACCGTCCCACCACGGTAAGGTGACCTCATTTGGGACGGACCCTACACTATGAATATGCCTCTGTGTGAACAGATCAGCAGGCATTGCAGGATCTGAAACATCCAAGACACCTTATATACAACTGATAGAGGTGGGTGGGGTGCAAGAGCCAACATGGAGGTAGCCACTCCCCCGTATGTGTAATACAACCAAAGGAAAAGTCAGCCAGCACTATTGATTCCAAACTATTATATGGACCCACCCACCTCTATCAGGTGTATATAAGGTGTCTTGGATGTTTCAGATCCTGCAATGCCTGCTGAACTGATCACACAGAGGCATATTCATAGTGTAGGGTCCGTCCTAAATGAGGTCACCTTACCGTGGTGGGACGGTCCAAGCTATTTGGCCGCAAAATTGCAAGCTAAGTACCTCACTATTTCATAACTTCATAGTTTTATATTTCCATTTCTTGCACCATTGCTGTATAGCTTTTCATGTTGTATCTATATACTCATGTTTTATCTATATCTTTGTGCTAGCAGTGTTCTGCTGTATTCTCCTGTTGCTGTATATTTAGCCCAGCAGCCTGCACCTGTAAGCCAGGTCCATATAATAGCTTGGAATCAATAGTACTGGCTGACTTTTCCTTTGGTTATAATACTGATCACACTGATCTCTTATACTGATCATTGTTATCCCATAGGAGACTATAATACTGATCACACTGATCTCTTATACTGATCATTGTTATCCCATAGGAGACTATAATACTGATCACACTGATCTCTTATACTGATCATTGTTATCCCATAGGAGACTCTAACACTGCACACACTGATCTCTTATACTGATCATTATTATCCCATAGGAGACTATAACACTGCACACACTGATCTCTTATACTGATCATTATTATCCCATAGGGGGCTATAGCACTGCACACACTGATCTCTTATACTGATCATTATTATCCCATAGGAGACTATAACACTGCACACACTGATCTCTTATACTGATCATTATTATCCCATAGGAGACTATAACACTGCACACACTGAGCTCTTATACTGATCATTGTTATCCCATAGGGAGCTGCACACACTGATCTCTTATACTGATCATTGTTACCCCATAGGAGACTATAACGCTGCACACATTGATCTCTTATACTGATCATTATTATCCCATAGGAGGCTATAACACTGCACACATTGATCACTTATACTGATCATTATTATCCCATAGGAGACTATAACACTGTACACACTGATCTCTTATACTGATCATTGTTATCCCATACGAGACTATAACACTGTACACACTGATCTCTTATACTGATCATTGTTATCCCACAGGATACTATAACACTTCACACACTGATCTCTTATGCTGATCATTATTATCCCATAGGAGACTATAACACTGCACACACTGATCTCTTATACTGATCATTGTTATCCCATAGGAGACTATAACACTGCACACACTGATCTTTTATACTGGTCGTTGTTATCCCATAGGAGACTATAACACTTTACACACTGATCTCTTATACTGATCATTGTTATTCCATAGGAGACTATAATACTGATAACACTGATCTCTTTTACTGATCATTATTATTCCATAGGAGACTATAACACTGCACACACTGATCTTTTATACTGATCGTTGTTATCCCATAGGAGACTATAACACTGTACACACTGATCTCTTATATGCTTTTATATGTCGAGGCCATCGCATTAACT
The DNA here is from genome assembly GCF_029499605.1 of Hyla sarda. Lineage (NCBI taxonomy): Eukaryota > Metazoa > Chordata > Amphibia > Anura > Hylidae > Hyla > Hyla sarda. Next base: position 281,928 of record NW_026607575.1, read on the forward strand.
GCTATCCGACAGCGCAAAATGCTTAAGCTGCTGTCGGATAGAAGTTTAAGCATCCCGGGCAGGTTCGCTTACATTTCCCCGCTGCTCCGGGTCCACTTCGTGATCCTCCGGCGTCTCCTGCATCTTGTCCGGGGTCCGGGCCTCGCTTTCCGGCGTCTTTATTACGTCACTACGCACGCCGTGCGGAGGATCGCGAAGAAGACAGTGGAGCAGCGGGACAGCATCGGGAGCGGTGAGGACCTGGTCCGGAGCGGCGGGGACAGGTGAGTATAGCTTCCTATACTTTACAATGCACGGATCCCTCAACATATGATGGATTCGACAAACGATGGGTCGTTTGGAACGAATTACCATCGTATGTTGAGGGACCACTGTACTAGTCAGACCGCACATGGAATATTGTGTACAGTACTGGTCAGACCACACATGGAATATTGTGTACAGTACTGGTCAGACCACACATGGAATACTGTGTACAGTACTGGTCAGACCACACATGGAATACTGTGTACAGTACTGATCAGACCACACATAGAATACTGTGTACAGTACTGGTCAGACCACACATGGAATACTGTGTACAGTACTGGTCAGACCACACATGGAATATTGTGTACAGTACTGGTCAGACCACACATGGAATACTGTGTACAGTACTGGTCAGACCACACATGGAATACTGTGTACAGTACTGATCAGACCACACATAGAATACTGTGTACAGTACTGGTCAGACCACATATGGAATACTGTGTACAGTACTGGTCAGGCCACACATGGAATACTGTGTACAGTACTGGGCAGACCGCACATGGAATACTGTGCACAGTACTGGTCAGACCGCACATGGAATATTGTGTACAGTACTGGTCAGACCACACATGGAATACTGTGTACAGTACTGGTCAGACCACACATGGAATACTGTGTACAGTACTGATCAGACCACACATAGAATACTGTGTACAGTACTGGTCAGACCACATATGGAATACTGTGTACAGTACTGGTCAGACCACACATGGAATACTGTGTACAGTACTGGTCAGACCACACATGGAATACTGTGTACAGTACTGGTCAGACCACACATGGAATACTGTGTACAGTACTGGTCAGACCACACATGGAATACTGTGTACAGTACTGGTCAGACCACACATGGAATACTGTGTACAGTACTGGTCAGACCACACATGGAATACTGTGTACAGTACTGGTCAGACCACACATGGAATACTGTGTACAGTACTGGTCAGACCACACATGGAATACTGTGTACAGTACTGGTCAGACCACACATGGAATACTGTGTACAGTACTGGTCAGACCACACATGGAATACTGTGTACAGTACTGATCAGACCACACATGGAATACTGTGTACAGTACTGCCAGACCACACATGGAATACTGTGTACAGTACTGCCAGACCACACATAGAATACTGTGTACAGTACTGGTCAGACCACACATTGAATTCTGTGTACAGTACTGGGCAGACCACACACAGAATACTGTGTACAGTACTAGTCAGACCACACACGGAATACTGTGTACAGTACTGGTCAGACCACACATACAATACTGTGTACAGTACTGGTCAGACCACACATTGAATACTGTGTACAGTACTGGTCAGACCACACATAGAATACTGTGTACAGTACTGGTCAGACCACACATAGAATACTGTGAATATCGTGTACAGTACTGGTGAGACCACACATGGAATACCATGTACAGTACAGATCAGACCACACATGGAATACCGTGCACAGTACTGATCAGACCACACATGGAATACCGTGCACATTACTGGTCAGACCACACATGGAATACTGTGTACAGTACTGGTCAGACCACACATGGAATACTGTGTACAGTACTGGTCAGACCACACATGGAATACTGTGTACAGTACTGGTGAGACCACACATGGAATATCGTGTACAGTACTGGTGAGACCACACATGGAATACCATGTACAGTACTGATCAGACCACACATGGAATACCGTGCACAGTACTGATCAGACCACACATGGAATACTGTGCACAGTACTGGTCAGACCACACATGGAATACTGTGTACAGTACTGGTCAGACCACACATGGAATACTGTGTACAGTACTGGTCAGACCACACATGGAATACAGTGTACAGTACTGATCAGACCACACATGGAATACTGTGTACAGTACTGGTCAGACCACACATGGAATACTGTGTACAGTACTGGTCAGACCACACATGGAATACAGTGTACAGTACTGGTCAGACCACACATGGAATACTGTGTACAGTACTGGTCAGACCACACATGGAATACTGTGTACAGTACTGATCAGACCACACATGGAATACTGTGTACAGTACTGGTCAGACCACACATGGAATACTGTGTACAGTACTGGTCAGACCACACATGGAATACTGTGCACAGTACTGGTCAGAGCACACATGGAATACTGTGTACAGTACTGGTCAGAGCACACATGGAATACTGTGTACAGTACTGGTCAGAGCACACATGGAATACTGTGCACAGTACTGGTCAGACCACACATGGAATACTGTGTACAGTACTGGTCAGACCACACATGGAATACTGTGTACAGTACTGGTCAGACCACACATGGAATACTGTGTGCAGTACTGGTCAGACCACACATGGAATACTGTGTACAGTACTGGTCAGACCACACATAGAATACTGTGTACAGTACTGATCAGATCGCACATAGAATACTGTGTACAGTACTGGTCAGACCGCACATGGAATACTGTGTACAGTACTGGTCAGACCGCACATGGAATACTGTGTACAGTACTGGTCAGACCGCACATGGAATACTGTGCACAGTACTGGTCAGACCGCACATGGAATACTGTGCACAGTACTGGTCAGACCGCACATGGAATACTGTGTACAGTACTGGTCAGACCGCACATGGAATACTGTGTACAGTACTGGTCAGACCGCACATGGAATACTGTGTACAGTACTGGTCAGACCGCACATGGAATACTGTGTACAGTACTGGTCAGACCGCACATGGAATACTGTGTACAATACTGGTCAGACCGCACAGGGAATACTGTGTACAGTACTGGTCAGACCGCACAGGGAATACTGTGTACAGTACTGGTCAGACCGCACATGGAATACTGTGTACAGTACTGGTCAGACCGCACATGGAATACTGTGTACAGTACTGGTCAGACCGCACATGGAATACTGTGTACAGTACTGGTCAGACCACACATGGAATACTGTGTACAGTACTGGGCAGACCACACATGGAATACTGTGTACAGTACTGGGCAGACCACACATAGAATACTGTGTACAGTACTGGGCAGACCACACATGGAATACTGTGTACAGTACTGGGCAGACCGCACATGGAATACTGTGTACAGTACTGGTCAGACCACACATGGAATACTGTGTACAGTAATGGGCACCAGTGTACAAAAAGGATATAGTGGAGCTGGAGAGAATTCAAAGACGGGCAATGGGCAAGAGTCATACGGCGAATGGGAGGACTACAGTACCCAGAAAGATTATGAGAATTAGGGTTATTTAGTTTAGAAAAATACGGCTTAGGGGAAACCTAATAACTATGAATAAATAAATCAGGGGCCGTACAGAGATCTCTCCATGATCTATTTATACACAGGACTGTATCTATAACAAGGAGGTGACCTAATAATATATATAATATATCAGGACAGTACAGAGATCTCTCCATGATCTATTTTTACACAGGACTGTATATATAACAAGGAGGTGACCTAATAATATATATAATATATCAGGACTGTACAGAGATCTCTCCATGATCTATTTATACCCAGGACTATATATATAACAAGGAGGTGACCTAATAATATATATATATATATATATATATATATATATATAATATATATCAGGACAGTACAGAGATCTCTCCATGATCTATTTATACCCAGGACTGTATATATAACAAGGGGGTGACCTAATAATATATATATAATATATCAGGACAGTACAGAGATCTCTCCATGATCTATTTATACCCAGGACTGTATATATAACAAGGAGGTGACCTAATAATATATATAATATATCAGGACAGTACAGAGATCTCTCCATGATCTATTTATACCCAGGACTATATATATAACAAGGAGGTGACCTAATAATATATATATATATATATATATATATATATATATATAATATATCAGGACAGTACAGAGATCTCTCCATGATATATGTATACCCAGGACTGTATATATAACAAGGAGGTTGTCACGATTCGGCTGGCTGGAGGTGGATCCTCTGTGCCAGAGAGGGATTGACGTGGACCGTGTTGGTGGACCGGTTCTAAGTTGCTACTGGTATTCACCAGAGCCCGCCGCAAAGCGGGATGGTCTTGCAGCGGCGGTAGCAACCAGGTCATATCCAGCGGCAACGGCTCAACCTCTCTGGCTGCTGAAGATAGGCGCGGTACAAGGGAGTAGACAAGAGCAAGGTCGGACGTAGCAGAAGGTCAGGGCAGGCAGCAAGGATCGTAGTCAGGGGCAACGGCAGGAGGTCTGGAACACAGGCTAGGAACACACAAGGAAACGCTTTCACTGGCACAATGGCAACAAGATCCGGCAAGGGAGTGCAGGGGAAGTGAGGTATAAGTAGGGAGTGCAGGAGCAGTGAGTAGATATAGCCAGGGAGCAGGTGGAAGCTAATTAAGCTAATTGGGCCAGGCACCAATCATTGGTGCACTGGCCCTTTAAGTCTCAGAGAGCTGGCGCGCGCGCGCCCTAGAGAGCGGAGCCGCGCGCGCCAGCACATGACAGCCGGGGACCGGGACGGGTAAGTGACTTGGGATGCGATTCGCGAGCGGGCGCGTCCCGCTGTGCGAATCGCATCCGCGCCGGCAATGTCAGTGCAGCGCTCCCGGTCAGCGGGTCTGACCGGGGCGCTGCAGGGAGAGAGACGCCGTGAGCGCTCCGGGGAGGAGCAGGGACCCGGAGCGCTCGGCGTAACAGAGGTGACCTAATAATATATATAATATATCAGGACAGTACAGAGATCTCTCCATGATCTATTTATACCCAGGACTGTATATATAACAAGGAGGTGACCTAATAATATATATAATATATCAGGACAGTACAGAGATCTCTCCATGATCTATTTATACCCAGGGCTGTATATATAACAAGGAGGTGACCTAATAATATATATAATATATCAGGACAGTACAGAGATCTCTCCATGATCTATTTATACCCAGGACTGTATATATAACAAGGAGGTGACCTAATAATATATATAATATATCAGGACAGTACAGAGATCTCTCCATGATCTATTTATACCCAGGACTGTATATATAACAAGGAGGTGACCTAATAATATATATAATATATCAGGACAGTACAGAGATCTCTCCATGATCTATTTATACCCAGGACTGTATATATAACAAGGAGGTGACCTAATAATATATATAATATATCAGAACAGTACAGAGATCTCTCCATGATCTATTTATATCCAGGACTGACAAAGAAGAAGTCAGCCAGCACTTTAGTTGATACCAAACTATTATATGGACCTGGCCTACAGGTGCACGCTACTAGGCTAGATATACAGCAACAGAAGAATGCAGCAGCACACTGCCAGCACAAAGATATAGATGAAACATGAATATGCAGTTAAAACATGGAGAGCTATACAGCTATGGTGTAATAGATGCAAATGTGAAACTATGAGATAGTGAGGCACTTAGCTCGCAAATTTGTCTCCGCCGGCGGTCAAATAGCTTGGACCGTCCCACCGCGATAAGGTGGCCTCATTGGGACGGACCCTACACTGTGAATATGCCTCTGTGTGAACAGTTCAGTAAGCATGGCAGGGTCTGGAACATCCAAGACACCTTATATACACCTGATAGAGGTGGGTGGGGTGCACGGCCAACATGGAGGTAGCCACTCCCCCGTGTGTGCAATACAGACAAAGAAGAAGTCAGCCAGCACTTTAGTTGATACCAAACTATTATATGGACCTGGACCTGTGTATATAAGGTGTCTTGGATGTGACAGACCCTGCCATGCTTACTGAACTGTTCACACAGAGGCATATTCACAGTGTAGGGTCCGTCCCAATGAGGCCACCTTATCGCGGTGGGACGGTCCAAGCTATTTGACCGCCGGCGGAGACAAATTTGCGAGCTAAGTGCCTCACTATTTCATAGTTTCACATTTGCATCTATTCCACCATAGCTGTATAGCTCTCCATGTTTTATCTGCATTTTCATGTTGCACCTATATCCTTGTGCTGGCAGTGTGCTGCTGTATTCTTCTGTTGCTGCATACCCAGGACTGTATATGTAACAAGGAGGTGACCTAATAATATATATAATATATCAGGATAGTACAGAGATCTCTCCATGATCTATGTATACCCAGGACTGTATATATAACAAGGAGGTGACCTAATAATATATATAATATATCAGGACAGTACAGAGATCTCTCCATGATCTATTTATACCCAGGACTGTATATGTAACAAGGAGGTGATCTAATAATATATATAATATATCAGGATAGTACAGAGATCTCTCCATGATCTATGTATACCCAGGACTGTATATATAACAAGGAGGTGACCTAATAATATATATAATATATCAGGACAGTACAGAGATCTCTCCATGATCTATTTATACCCAGGACTGTATATATAACAAGGAGGTGACCTAATAATATATATAATATATCAGGACAGTACAGAGATCTCTCCATGTCCCACGCCTTCTCAGCAGTCAGCGAGGTTGAGCCGTTGCCGGTGGATACGACCTGGTTGCTACCGCCGCAGCAAGACCATCCCGCTTTGCGGCGGGCTCTGGAGAAAACCAGTAGCAACCTAGAACCGGTCCACCGACATGGTCCACGCCAATCCCTCGCTGACACAGAGGATCCACATCCAGCTAGCCGAATCGTGACAGTAGATCCGGCCATGGATCCCGCTGAGGTGCCGCTGCCAAGTCTCGCTGACCTATCCACGGTGGTCGCCCAGCAATCACAGCAAATTGCCCAACAAGGACAGCAGCTGTCGCAGTTGACCGCCACATTACAGCAACTTCTGCCACTGCTACAGCAGCAACCATCTCCTCCGCCAGCTCCTGCACCTCCTCCGCAGCGAGTGGCCGCTCCTAGCCTCCGCTTGTCCCTGCCAGACAAATTTGATGGGACTCTAGACTCTGCCGTGGCTTCCTGTCTCAATGTTCCCTACATATGGGGATGTTGTCGGACTAATTTCCTACAGAACGGTCTAAGGTGGCGTTCGTAGTGAGTCTTCTGTCTGGAAAGGCCTTGTCTTGGGCCACACCGCTCTGGGACTGCAATGATCCTGCCACAGCCACAGTCCAGTCCTTCTTCGCTGAAGTCCGTAGTGTCTTCGAGGAACCAGCCTGAGCTTCTTCTGCCGAGACTGCCCTGCTGAACCTGGTCCAGGGTAATTCTTCAGTAGGTGAGTACGCCATCCAATTTCGTACTCTCGCATCCGAATTATCTTGGAATAACGAGGCCCTCTGCGCGACCTTTAAAAAAGGCCTATCCAGTAGCATCAAGGATGTGCTGGCCGCACGAGAGATTCCTGCCAACCTGCAAGAACTTATCCATTTGGCCACCCGCATTGACATGCGTTTTTCTGAAAGACATCAGGAGCTCCGCCAGGAAAAAGACCTTGATCTCTGGGCACCTCTCTCCCGGAATCCTTTGCAATCTACCCCTGTGCCTCCCGCCGAGGAGGCTATGCAAGTGGATCGGTCTCGCCTGACCCATGAAGAGAGGACTCGCCGTAGGGATAAAAATGTATGTCTGTACTGCGCTAGTACCGAACATTTCTTGGTGGATTGCCCTATTCGTCCTCCACGTCTGGGAAACGCACGCACGCACCCAGCTCACGTGGGAGTGGCGTCTCTTGGTATGAAGTCTGCTTCTCCATGTCTCACTGTGCCCGTACGGATTTCTCCTTCTGCCAACTCCTCCTTCTCAACCGTGGCCTGCTTGGACTCTGGTTCTTCTGGAAATTTTATTCTGGCCTCTTTGGTGAATAGCTTCTGCATCCCGGTGACCCGTCTCGTCAAGCCGCTCTACATTTCTTCGGTCAACGGAGTGAAGTTGGACTGCACTGTGCGTTACCGCACAGATCCCCTGCTTATGAGCATTGGACTTCATCACGAGAAAATAGAATTTTTCGTCCTGCCCAATTCCTCCTCGGTCTGCCATGGCTCCAGCATCATTCTCCCACCCTTGACTGGACCATCGGGGAGATCAAAAATTGGGGTCCTGCTTGCCGCAAGAAATGCCTCACGTCTGCTCCCAGTCCCGTCTGTCGGGCCTCAGTATCTCCTCCTGTGCCTGGTCTCCCCAAGGCCTATCAGGACTGTGCCGTGCCTCCTCATAGCCCCCGTCCTGGTGACACTCTGCCCCGTGACAAGCTTCACCCTCTGCCCCCCCTCCCCATTCCCACTTCTTCTGGATTACCGGCCGCTGATGTAGCTACCCAGGACTTTTTTTTGTTCCAGAAGGAAACTCAAGAGGCGCCCCCTATGTTCTCTTCTCAGTTAAAGGGACAAGGAGACAAAGAGAGGGGGAGACCTAAGGGGGGGGGGGTACTGTTATGCCGAGCGCTCCGGGTCCCTGCTCCTCCCCGGAGCGCTCGCGGCGTTCTCCTTTCTGTATGAATTTAAATTCAGAATGTACAGTGTGTGGTAGTATTATATTCAGAATGTACAGTGTGTGGCAGTATTATATTCCGTGGGTACAGTGTGTGGTAGTATTATATTCAGGGATACAGTGTGTGGCTGTATTATATTCAGAATGTACAGTGTGTGGTAGTATTATATTCAGAATGTACAGTGTGTGGCAGTATTATATTCAGAATGTACAGTGTGTGGTAGTATTATATTCAGAATGTACAGTGTGTGGCAGTATTATGATCAGAATGTACAGTGTGTGGTAGTATATTCAGAATGTACAGTGTGTCATAGTATTATATTCAGAACATACGGTGTGTGGTAGTATTATATTCCGTGTAGAAAAAGATTGTCCGGCACTGTAAGCACAATGCAAGGATGGTTTATTATAAAATCACACAGCAAACAGCAACAGGGATCATGAAGTGACGCGTTTCAGCCTTAGTCGTACTAAAATATGTCTAGATCTCTCTGCCTCTTATAGTGGTCCGTAAAAAACATTGGTAGATTAGAACACACAAGGAGATTTATTGTACTTCTACATGTTTGTGCTGGTACAGACTGTATTCAGTTATTAAGATTTATTTTGTGCCACTACACTTTTCTTTTTCTCCGATATGATATATATTCTTTTGTATTTCTCTGTATTTCTGTATATATTTTTTGGTCTGCGATTTATACCCATTACTGTGTTCATCTTATCCAATGTGAATACGATTGTAAATCTGCCTCTTTGGTGTGGGGATGCACTGCCCTAGTCCACTCAGGTGCATGCACCTGTTGGGGGGGGGGGGGCAGGGCGGTCCACTATAAGAGGCAGAGAGATCTAGACATATTTTAGTACGACTAAGGTCGCTGAAACGCGTCACTTCATGATCCCTGTAGCTGTTTGCTGTGTGATTTTATAATAAACCATCCTTGCATCGTGCTTACAGTGCTGGACAATCTTTTTCTACTAATGGCTGTGTTCGTGGTGTCTGCACCAGTCCGTGCACTGAGGCAGCGGTAGTGAGCTGAATGACAACCTGTTTTGCATTTATTATATTCCGTGGGTACAGTGTGTGGTAGTATTATAATTCGTGAGTACAGTGTGCGGTAGTATTATATTCAGTGGGTACAGTGTGTGGTAATATTATATTCATAATGTACACTGTGTGGTAGTATTATATTCAGAGGGTACTACCACACACTGTACTCTCTGAATAAATAGGGTAACATTCTGAATCTAAATTTTCTGACGTTCCTGATTGTTGTTGGAGATGTAATGGGGAGGGTTCCCTGTCTCATATCTGGTGGCACTGCCCAGTTATTACACAATTATGGAGGAAGATAGGTAGATTTTTATCGCATATATGTGGTTTCCCGATCATATTGACTCATTATTTAGCCATTCTTAATATAGACATTAATGTATATTCTCACCACCAGAGAACAGTGATTCTTCATACATTATTGGTGGTAAGACAGAAAATTGCACAAAACTGGAACTCACCCAAGATACCGTCTATCAAAGAAATAATTAGAGGTGTCAATAACAACTGTTGGTATGAATATAAAATAGCAGAATCCTTAGAGTGACACACTTCTTGTACAGATGGGATGTCTGGAGGCGAAGTAAATATAATACCGTCCAGCTTTAGACTTTTTTGCATGATACCAAATATGTCCTTTCTTATACTCTCACTTATACCCAGATAACTCCGTGGAGCCTTCTCTCTCTTTCCTTCTTATGTTAGCTGTTGTTTTCTGTCCTGTCCTGTATGTTCTACCTTAAAGTTTTTGCCCGTAATAGGGTAATATTTTACTTACCATGATTGTGCATTTCTATACAATTACTATAATACTTGCAAGCTTTGTGAATTGCATATGTATCTTCGATATGAAAATCTCAATAAAATTCTAAGTTAAAAAAAAAAAAATACTACCACACAATGTACCCACTGAATATAATACTGCCACACACTGTACCCACTGAATATAATACTGTCACACACCCAGTACCCACTGAATATAATATTACCGCACACTGTACCCACTGAATATAATACTACCACACACTGTACCCACTGAATATAATACTGTCACACACCGTACCCACTCTTAGAGTGTTGTACGTGTATCTGCAAATCTCCAAATAAAGTATACCCTTGGAATTCACCTGGATGCTGGATACTTCTTCTTTGTTCCTTGATTGTGCAGCCGGGGGCGGAGCCAGCAGATCCGAGCACGGGTGAAATCAGGCTCGAGGTAAGCTGTCTCCATTTGGATATTCACTGAATATAATACTACCACACACTGTACCCTCTGAATATAATACTGCCACACACTGTACCACCTGAATATAATACTACCACACTGTACCCCTGAATATAATACTGCCACACACTGTACCCCTGAATATAATACTACCACACTGTACCCCTGAATATAATACTGCCACACACTGTACCCTGAATATAATACTACCACACTGTACCCACTGAATTGTCACACACCATACCCACTGAATATAATACTGCCACACACTGTACCCCCTGAATATAACACTACCACACACGTTACCACCTGAATATAATACTGCCCCACACTGTACCCTGAATATGATATTACCACACACTGTACCACCTGAATATACTGCTACCACACACTTTACCCACTAAATATAATACTACCACACACTGCACCCACTGAATATAATACTACCACACACTGTACCCTGAATATAATACTGCCACACACTGTACATTCTGAATATACTACCACACACCGTACCAACTGAATATAATACTACCACACACTGTACCCTCTGAATATAATACTACCACACACTGTACCCTGAATAAAATACTGCCACACACTGTACCACCTGAATATAATACTACCACACACTGTACCCTGAATATAATATTACCACACACTGTACCACCAGAATATACTACCACACACTGTACCCACTGAATATAATACTACCACACACTGTACCCACTGAATATAATACTACCACACACTGTACCCTGAATATAATACTGCCACACACTGTACCACCTGAATATACTACCACACACTGTACCCACTGAATATAATACTACCACACACTGTACCACCTGAATATAATACTGCCCAACACTGTACCCCCTAAATATACTACCACACACTGTACCCACTGAATATACTGCCACACACTGTACCCACTGAATATAATACTGCCACATACTGTACCCCTGAATATTATACTACCACACACTGTACCCACTGAATATAATACTGCCACATACTGTACCCCTGTGTATAATACTACCACACACTGTACGCACTGAATATAATACTACCACACACATACTACCACACACTGTACCCCTGAATATAATACTGCCACACACTGTGCCCCTGAATATAATACTACCACACACTGTACCCTGAATAAATTACTGCCACACACTGTACCCTGAATATAATACTGCCACACACTGTACCCTGAATATAATACTGCCACACACTGTACCCTCTGAATATAATACTACACCACACTGTACCCCTGAATATACTACCACACACTGAACCCCTGAATATAATACTGCCACACACTGTGCCCCTGAATATAATACTGCCACACACTGTGCCCCTGAATATAATACTGCCACACACTGTACCCTGAATATAATACTGCCACACACTGTACCCCTGAATAATACTGCCACACACTGTACCCTAAATATAATACTGCCACACACTGTACCCTGAATATACTACTGCCACACTGTACCCCTGAATATAATACTACCACACACTGTACGCACTGAATATAATACTGCCACACACTGTACCCCTGAATATAATACTGCCACCCACAGCACCCTGAATATAATACTGCCACACACTGTACCCCTGAATATAATACTGCCACACACTGTACCCTGAATATAATACTGCCACACACTGTACCCTAAATATAATACTGCCACACACTGTACCCTCTGAATATAATACTGCCACACACTGTACCCCTGAATATAATACTACCACACACTGTACCCACTGAATATAATACTGCCACACACTGTACCCCACTGAATATAATACTGCCACACACTGTACATCTGAATATAATACTACCACACACTGTACCCACTGAATATAATACTACCACACACTGTACCCACTGAATATAATACTACCACACACTGTACATCTGAATATAATACTACCACACACTGTACCCCTGGATATAATATTGTCACACACCGAACCAACTGAATATAATAAAGGAACAAAGAACGTGTATCTGCAAATCTCCAAATAAAGTATACCCTTGGAATTCACCTGGATGCTGGATACTTCTTCTTTGTTCCTTGCTTGTGCAGCCGGGGGCGGAACCGGCAGATCCGAGCACGGGTGAAATCAGGCTCGAGGTGAGCTGTCTCCATTTGGATATTCACTGAATATAATACTACCACACACTGTACCCTCTGAATATAATACTGCCACATACTGTACCCCTGAATATAATACTACCACACACTGTACCCACTGAATATAATACTGCCACACACTGTACCACCTGAATATAATACTACCACACTGTACCCACTGAATTGTCACACACCATACCCACTGAATATAATACTGCCACACACTGTACCCCCTGAATATAATGCTGCCACATACTGTACCCTCTGAATATAATTATGCCACACCCTGTACCCCTGAATATAATACTGCCACACACTGTACCCCTGAATATAATACTACGACACACTGTACCCCTGAATATAATACTGCCACACACTGTACCCACTGAATATAATACTGCCACACACTGTACCCCTGAATATAATACTGCCACACACTGTACCCCTGAATATAATAATGCCACACACTGTATCCCTGAATATAATACTGCCACACACTGTACCCTCTGAATATAATACTGCCACACACTGTACCCCTGAATATAATGCCGCCACACACTGTACATCTGAATATAATACTGCCACACACTGTACCCCTGAATATAATAATGCCACACACTGTATCCCTGAATATAATACTGCCACACACTGTACCCTCTGAATATAATGCCGCCACACACTGTACATCTGAATATAATACTGCCACACACTGTACCCCTGAATATAATAATGCCACACACTGTATCCCTGAATATAATACTGCCACACACTGTACCCTATGAATATAATACTGCCACACACTGTACCCCTGAATATAATACTACCACACACTGTACCCTCTGAATATAATACTACCGCACACTGTACTCACGAATTATAATACTACCACACAGTGTACATTATGAATATAATATTACCACACACTGTACCCACTGAATAAAATACTACCGCACACTGTACTCACGAATTATAATACTACCACACACTGTACCAACGGAATATAATAAATGCAAAACAGGTTGTCATTCAGCTCACTACCGCTGCCTCAGTGCACGGACTGGTGCAGACACCACGAACACAGCCAATAGTAGAAAAAGATTGTCCAGCACTCTAAGCACGATGCAAGGATGGTTTATTATAAAATCACACAGCAAACAGCTACAGGGATCATGAAGTGACGCGTTTCAGTGACCTCAGTCGTACTAAAATATGTCTAGATCTCTCTGCCTCTTATAGTGGACCGCCCTGCCCCCCCCCCCCCCAACAGGTGCATGCACCTGAGTGGACTAGGGCAGTGCATCCCCACACCAAAGAGGCAGATTTACAATCGTATTCACATTGGATAAGATGAACACAGTAATGGGTATAAATTGCAGACCAAAAAATATATACAGAAATACAAAACAATATATCATATCGGAGACAAAGAAAAGTGTAGTGGCACAAAATAAATCTTAATAACTGAATACAGTCTGTACCAGCACAAACATGTAGAAGTACAATAAATCTCCTTGTGTGTTCTAATCTACCAATGTTTTTTACGGACCACTATAAGAGGCAGAGAGATCTAGACATATTTTAGTACGACTAAGGCTGAAACGCATCACTTCATGATCCCTGTTGCTGTTTGTTGTGTGATTTTAAAATAAACCATCCTTGCATTGTGCTTACAGTGCTGGACAATCTTTTTCTACACGGAATATAATACTACCACACACCGTATGTTCTGAATATAATACTATGACACACTGTACATTCTGAATATACTACCACACACTGTACATTCTGATCATAATACTGCCACACACTGTACATTCTGAATATAATACTGCCACACACTGTACATTCTGAATATAATACTACCACACACTGTACATTCTGAATATAATACTACCACACACTGTACATTCTGAATATAATACAGCCACACACTGTATCCCTGAATATAATACTACCACACACTGTACCCACGGAATATAATACTGCCACACACTGTACATTCTGAATATAATACTACCACACACTGTACATTCTAAATATAATACTACCACACACTGTACATTCTGAATATAATACTGCCACACACTGTACATTCTGAATATAATACTACCACACACTGTACATTCTGAATATAATACTGCCACACACTGTACATTCTGAATATAATACTGCCACACACTGTACATTCTGAATATAATACTGCCACACACTGTACATTCTGAATATAATACTACCACACACTGTACATTCTGAATATAATACTACCACACACTGTACATTCTGAATATAATACAGCCACACACTGTATCCCTGAATATAATACTACCACACACTGTACCCACGGAATATAATACTGCCACACACTGTACATTCTGAATATAATACTACCACACACTGTACATTCTAAATATAATACTACCACACACTGTACATTCTGAATATAATACTGCCACACACTGTACATTCTGAATATAATACTACCACACACTGTACATTCTGAATATAATACTGCCACACACTGTACATTCTGAATATAATACTGCCACACACTGTACATTCTGAATATAATACAGCCACACACTGTATCCCTGAATATAATACTACCCCACACTGTACCCTCTGAATATACTACCACACACTGTACCCACGGAATATAATACTGCCACACACTGTACATTCTGAATATAATACTACCACACACTGTACATTCTGAATATAATACTACCACACACTGTACATTCTGAATATAATACTACCACACACTACATTCTGAATATAATACCAACACACACTGCACTCTCTGAATATAAACCTGCCACACACAATACCCTCTAAATACAATACTACTATACACTGCGCTCTCTGAATATACTACCCCACACTGTACCCTCTGAATATACTACCACAAACTACACCCTCTGATTATAACCTTTCCATAAAGTGTACCCTCTAAATACAATACCACAATAGCAGTAGCACCCCTTATCATCCGTTAGCTGATGCTATTACCACGGGAGAGGAGTGGGGATTGGTGGTGTTGCTGATGGATGATAGGGGTGCTACTGCTGGGGGGAGGTGTTGCTGGTGGATGATGAGGGTCCTACTGCCCCCCCCTTGCAGTAGCACCCCCATCATCCATCGGCAGGATCATCCTGCTGGCAGTAGCACCCTCATCATCCACCAGCAGGATCTGCCGATGGAGGTGCTACTGCTGGGCTGGGGGGGGGGAGTGTTGCTGGTGGATGATGAAGATGCTAGTGCCGTGGGGAAGGGGGGAGCATTAGGTAGGCAGCAGTTCCCCCACATTAGGTAGAAGTTTCCCCACATTAAGTAGCAGGTTCCCCCCATTAGGTAGCAGTTTCCCCACTTTAGATAGCATAGTTTTTTTTCACATTAGGTCTAAGTTTCCCCACATTAGGTAGCAATTTCCCTACATTAGGTAGCATAGTTTCCCCACATTAGGTAGCATAGATTCCCCACATTAGGTGGCATAGTTTTCCACATTAGGTAGCATAGTTTCCCCACATTAGGTTGCACAGATTCCCCACATTAGGTAGCATAGTTTTCCACATTAGGTCGCATAGATTCCCCACATTAGGTAGCAGTTTCCCCACATTAGGAAGCATAGTCCCCCCCCTCAGACACACACACACAGAGACACGCACATAGATAGACACACACACACACACACACTCTCTCTTACCTGGCAGCGCTTCTTCTCTCCAACGGCGGCCTGACAAGTGACATCACTGACGTCCTCCTGCGTGGGTCTGCGGAGGGATGTCACTTGTGCGACATCCCTCATCAGACCCGGGCCGGCCGCCAGAGCAGCTGCAAACGGGGGTTCCGCGGTGCCACAGAGGTAATGGGGTGCTAATGCGCGAGAGCGAGCTGAGAGTGCTGAGAGTGCTGAGAGGCATGGTGTCGCCCGGTGCTGTCCGCACCCCAGCCGCTATGCCACTGCGTGGTGCAGCAGTGGATGGGGGTGACTCCGTCATGGCACCCCCATAGTGAGACAGGCCAGTACATCAGGGGATGTGGAGGAGGCTGTAGGAGGGCAACAACCCAGCAGCAGGACCGCTACCTCTGCCTTTGTGCAGGGAGGAGCACGAGGAGCACTGAGAGAGCCCTGCAAAATTACCATCAGCAGGCCACAAATGTGCATGTGTCCACTCGAATGGTCAGAAACAGACTCCAAGAGGGTGGTATGAGGGCCCGACGTCCACAGGTGGGGGTTGTGCTTTCAGGCCAACACCGTGCAGGACGTTTGGCATTTGCCAGGGAACAGCAAGATTGGCAAATTGGCCACTGGTGCCCTGTGCTCTTCATAAATGAAAGCAGGTTCACATTGAGCACATGTGACAGACGTGACAGAGTCTGGAGACGCCGTGGAGAATGTTCTGCTGCCTGCAACATCCTCCAGCATGACCGTTTTAGTGGTGGGTCAGTAATGGTGTGGGGTGACATTTCTTTGGGGGTCCGCACAGCCCTCCGTGTTCTTGCCAGAGGTAGCCTGACTGCCATTAGGTACCGAGATGAGATCCTCAGACCCCTTGTGAGACCATATGCCGATGCGGTTGGCCCTGGGTTCCTCCTAATACAAGACAATGCTAGACCTCATGTGGCTGGAGTGTGTCAGCAGTTACTACAAGAGGAAGGCATTGATGCTATGGACTGGCCGCCCATTCCCCTGAATCTGATTGAGCACATCTGGGATGTCTCGCTCCATCCACCACAGACTGTCCAGGAGTTGGCGGATGCTTTAGTCCAGGTCTGGGAGGACATCCCTCAGGAGACCATCCTCCACCTCATCAGGAGCATGCCCAGGCGGGGAGGTCATACGGGCACGTGGAGGCCACACACACTACTGAGCCTCATTGGGACTTGTATTAAGGACATTACATAAAGTTGGATCAGCCTGTAGTGGGGTTTTCCACTGTGATTTTGAGGGTGACTCCATATCCAGACCTCCAGGGGTTAATACATTTCATTTCCATTGATAATTTTTGTGATTTTGTTGTCACATTCAACTATGTAAAGACGAAAGTATTTCATACGATTAGTTCATCAGATCTACCATGTGTTATCGCAGGGAGACCTTTAGTTTTTTGAGCAGTGTAGTATATTACTAGATACAAGATGAGATACAGACGGGATACATGGAGGCTCTAGGCTGGATACAAGATGAGATACAGACGGGATACATGGAGGCTCTAGGCTGGATACAAGATGAGATACAGACGGGATACATGGAGGCTCTAGGCTGGATACAAGATGAGATACAGACGGGATACATGGAGGCTCTAGGCTGGATACAAGATGAGATACAGACGGGATACATGGAGGCTCTAGACTGGATACAAGATGAGATACAGACGGGATACATGGAGGCTCTAGGCTGGATACAAGATGAGATACAGACGGGATACATGAAGGCTCTAGGCTGGATACAAGATGAGATACGGATGGGATACATGGAGGCATTAGGCTGGATGCAAGATTAGATACAGACGGGATACATGGAGGCTTTAGGCTGGATACAAGATGAGATACAGACAGGATACATGAAGGCTCTAGGCTGAATACAAGATGAGATACGTATGGGATACATGGAGGCTTTAGGCTGGATACAAGATGAGATACAGACGGGATACATGGAGGCTCTAGGATGGATACAAGATGAGATACAGACGGGATACATGAAGGCTCTAGGCTGGATACAAGATGAGATACGGATGGGATACATGGAGGCTTTAGGCTGGATACAAGATGAGATACAGACGGGATACATGGAGGCTCTAGGCTGGATGCAAGATGAGATACGGATGGGATATGTGGAGGCTCTAGACTGGATACAAGATGAGATAAAGATGGGAAACATGGAGGCTTTAGGCTGGATACAAGATGAAATACAGACTGGATATATGGAGGCTCTAGGCTGGATACAAGATGAGATAAAGATGGGATACATGGAGGCTCTAGGCGGGATACAAGATGAGATACAGACGGGATACATGGAGGCTCTAGGCTGGATACAAGATGAGATACAGACTGGATACATGTAGTCTCTAGGCTGGATACAAGATGAGATACAGACTGGATACATGGAGGCTCTAGGCTGGATACAAGATGAGATACGGATGGGATACATGGAGGCTTTAGGCTGGATACAAGATGAGATACAGACGGGATACATGGAGGCTCTAGCCTAGATACAAGATGAGATACAGACGGGATACATGGAGGCTCTAGGCTGGATACAAGATGAGATACAGACTGGATACATGTAGTCTCTAGGCTGGATACAAGATGAGATACAGACTGGATACATGGAGGCTCTAGGCTGGATACAAGATGAGATACAGATGGGATACATGGAGGCTCAAGGCTGGATACAAGATGAGATACAGACTGGATACATGGAGGCTCTAGGCTGGATACAAGACGAGAAACAGACTGTATATATGGAGGCTCTAGGACCTGTTAGGCACCTCTAGCCTGGATACAAAATGAGATACAGATGGGATACGTGTAATAAGAACATTAAAGCAAATGACAATCCAATATTGGATACACTGTGGCCCCTGAAGCTTCACGTCTACAAACACTTTCTATTATGTCTCCTGGAAAACACTTCAATGTATAGGAAACATTTACAACATAAACATGAAAACACAAATATACAATAGAAATCCTGTGTGAGCCAAATATTATACAAAAAAATAAAATAAAAAAATCCTATATATCTGTACGGCGGACAAATGTAGAACATGTTCCCAGGGGGCGCTATGCAGTCATAAAGTTTGTGTGCAAGGTGAAGTCGGACACGGAGCGTCACAGGATCGGCGCATTTACGAGTAGATCACCGCGTACGGACAATATTTGAGCAATTGTGTAAATTTTATCAGAAGGACGATCATTACTTAAAAATATAAAGATCCAGAGAAGCAGCACAGCCAAAGTGCATAGGTGCAGGTGCCGGCAAAGAGAAAGAGAAGAATTTACAGCACGCCAACAAAATAGTTAAGGTGAAAAAGAATAAAAATGTATTTCATCCAAAATGAATATAGATATAAAAGAAAAAAAATCTAAAATACTAAGTCAAAAACAATATAAAATGTGTCAGGTTCCACCATATAATTCCTAAAGCTGCCGCAATGCATTTATCTAAGGGATTGCCCCGTATGGCGGTAAGATGAGGTCAGGGCAGATATATTAGAAAAGATGAGAGGGGAGACCATGTATGTCTTATATAGATCACATGACCTGATAAGTCATCATAATAAAGGGTTAATTTGTCATTTATATGAAGTCGGGGTTTGGTGTAAGACATATTACAGAAGATAACACTGACGGGGGAAGGAGGAGCAGAAATGATGAGGCGACACATTGTAACAAACACATGTTTAGGAAGGTAGGAGCTAGGCTCCGCCCAAATGGCACCTGACACTGGAGTTCAAGTTTGAGATATAGTCTTCAGAAAGTCACAACAGATACAACATTATGGATTTAATAAAAAAAAAAAAGTTAAGTATCACATGATGTATAAACTTAATAATAAATCTGTAATTCTACACAACATTATTCTGGTGCACGTTCTGCCACAATTCAGGCCCATCAGGAATAGTTATGGGGGCGGGGTTTCATCTTTGATGAGTTTCAAAGTCTAATTTTCATGTAAAACATTTTCTACATATAGAACATTAAAAAGTGTCTTTTCTCCTGTCTAACCAAATGTGAGTTACTTCTGAAACATTTCCCACATTCTGAACAAGAATCTCTCTCAAGGTTTCTCTCCTGTGTGAATTCTCTCATGTATAACAAGATATGCTTTGCTTGTAAAGGATTTTCCACATTCTGAACATGAATATGGCTTCTCTCCTGTGTGAATTCTCTCATGTTTATTAAGACTTGATTTTTGTTTAAAACATTTTCCACATTCTGAACATGAATATGGCCTCTCTCCTGTGTGAATCCTCTCATGTACAACAAGATCTGATCTTTGTTTAAAACATTTCCCACATTCTGAACATGAATAGGGCTTCTCTCCTGTGTGAATTCTCTCATGTCTAACAAGAACTGATTTATCTTTAAAACATCTCCCACATTCTGAACATGAATACGGCTTCTCTCCTGTGTGAATTTTCTCATGTACAACAAGATCCGATCTTTGTTTAAAACATTTCCCACATTCTGAACATGAATAGGGCTTCTCTCCTGTGTGAATTCTCTCATGTCTAACAAGAACTGATTTATCTTTAAAACATCTCCCACATTCTGAACAAGAAAATGGCTTCTCTCCTGTGTGACTTCTCTCATGTAAAACAAGATTTGTTTTACATGTAAAACATTTCCCACATTCTGAACATGAATACGGCTTCTCTCCTGTGTGAATTCTTCTGTGAATAACAAGATCTGATCTTCTGGTAAACCATTTCCCACATTCATCACACTGAAGTCTTTCCCCCCCTTTCTTCTCTGTCCTTGTGGTAACAATGTGTGGTTGGTCAGGAGAAGGTTCCCCATGATCAGGTGGATTATTATATGATAGATCTGGATGGACACTAGGGGTAAGGAGGTCTTCTCCTGAGGAGCGCTCCATGATCTCTCCATCTTCTGCTTTATCATTCAGGAATAACATGACGTTTTCCTCAGAATTCTTACTGGGATTTTCTGTTGGGATAAAAATGGATTATGGGAAATGTGTAAATTATTATTAGGTTGGAAGCACACATGAAGTTTTGATGCAGGTTTTGATGGTCACCTGACCCCAGAAGAGAATACAGAGGAGATGATCCCCACTTTACAGTTTCCTTCTTTTTTGGGTCACTCCAGGCTCTGACTTTATGTCAGAGCCACCAGGGGGAGCTATGTAAGGGAAGACTGAGCCACCAGGAGGAGCTATGTAAGGGAAGACTGAGCCACCAGGAGGAGCTATGTAAGGGAAGACTGAGCCACCAGGAGGAGCTATGTAAGAGAAGACTGATCCACCAGGAGGAGCTATGTGAGGGAAGACTAAGCCACCGGGAGGAGCTATGTAAGGAAAGACTGATCCACCAGGAGGAGCTATGTGAGGGAAGACTGAGCCACCAGGAGGAGCTATGTAAGAGAAGACTGATCCACCAGGAGGAGCTATGTAAGGGAAGACTGAGCCACCAGGGGGAGCTATGTAAGGGAAGACTAAGCCACCAGGAGGAGCTATGTAAGGGAAGACTGAGCCACCAGGAGGAGCTATGTAAGGGAAGACTGAGCCACCAGGGGGAGCTATGTAAGGGAAGACTGATCCACCAGGAGGAGCTATGTAAGGGAAGACTGAGCCACCAGGAGGAGCTATGTAAGGGAAGACTGATCCACCAGGAGGAGCTATGTAAGGGAAGACTGAGCCACCAGGAGGAGCTATGAACGGGAAGACTGAGCCACCAGGAGGAGCTATGTAAGGGAAGGCTGGGCCACCAGGAGGAGCTATGTAACAAAAGACTGAGCCACCAGGGGAGCTATTTAAGGGAAGACTGATCCACCAGGAGGAGCTATGTAAGGGAAGACTGAGCCACCAGGGGGAGCTATGTAAGGGAAGACTGAGCCACCAGGAGGAGTTATGTAAGGGAAGACTGAGCCACCAGGAGGAGCTATGTAAGGGAAGACTGATCTACCAGGAGGAGCTATGTAAGGGAAGACTGAGCCACCAGGAGGATCTATGAAAGGGAAGACTGAGCCACCAGGAGCAGCTATGTAAGGGAACACTGATCTACCAGGAGGAGCTATGTAAGGGAAGACTGAGCCACTAGGAGGAGCTATGAAAGGGAAGACTGAGCCACCAGGAGGAGCTATGTAAGGGAAGACTGAGCCACCAGGAGGAGCTATGTAAGGGAAGACTGATCCACCAGGAGGAGCTATGTAAGGGAAGACTGGTCCACCAGGAGGAGCTATGTAAGAGAAGACTGAGCCACCAGGGGGAGCTATGTAAGGGAAGACTGATCCACCAGGAAGAGCTATGTAAGAGAAGACTGATCCACCAGGAGAAGGTATGTAAGAGAAGACTGATCCACCAAGAGGAGCTATGTAAGGGAAGACTGATCCACCAGGAGGAGCTATGTAAGAGAAGACTGATCCACCAGGAGGAGCTATGTAAGGGAAGACTGATCCACCAGGGGGAGCTATGTAAGGAAAGACTGAGCCACCAGGAGGTGCTATGTAAGGAAAGACTGAGCCACCAGGAGGCGCTATGTAAGGAAAGACTGAGCCACCAGGAGGCGCTATGAAAGGGAAGACTGAGCCACCAGGGGGAGCTATGTAAGAGAAGACTGAGCCACCAGGAGGAGCTATGTAAGGGAAGACTGATCCACCAGGAGGAGCTATGTAAGGTAAGACTGATCCATCAGGAGGAGCTATGTAAGGGAAGACTGAGCCACCAGGAGGAGCTATGTAAGGGAAGACTAAGCCACCAGGAGGAGCTATGTAAGGGAAGACTAAGCCACCAGGAGGAGCTATGTAAGGTAAGACTGATCCACCAGGAGGAGCTATGTAAGGGAAGACTGAGCCACTAGGAGGAGCTATGAAAGGGAAGACTGAGCCACCAGGAGGAGCTATGTAAGGGAAGACTGAGCCACCAGGAGGAGCTATGTAAGGGAAGACTGATCTACCAGGAGGAGCTATTTAAGGGAAGACTGAGCCACTAGGAGGAGCTATGAAAGGGAAGACTGAGCCACCAGGAGGAGCTATGTAAGGGAAGACTGAGCCACCAGGAGGAGCTATGTAAGGGAAGACTGATCCACCAGGAGGAGCTATGTAAGGGAAGACTGGTCCACCAGGAGGAGCTATGTAAGAGAAGACTGAGCCACCAGGGGGAGCTATGTAAGGGAAGACTGATCCACCAGGAAGAGCTATGTAAGAGAAGACTGATCCACCAGGAGAAGGTATGTAAGAGAAGACTGATCCACCAAGAGGAGCTATGTAAGGGAAGACTGATCCACCAGGAGGAGCTATGTAAGAGAAGACTGATCCACCAGGAGGAGCTATGTAAGGGAAGACTGATCCACCAGGGGGAGCTATGTAAGGAAAGACTGAGCCACCAGGAGGCGCTATGTAAGGAAAGACTGAGCCACCAGGAGGCGCTATGTAAGGAAAGACTGAGCCACCAGGAGGCGCTATGAAAGGGAAGACTGAGCCACCAGGAGGCGCTATGTAAGAGAAGACTGAGCCACCAGGAGGAGCTATGTAAGGGAAGACTGATCCACCAGGAGAAGCTATGTAAGGTAAGACTGATCCATCAGGAGGAGCTATGTAAGAGAAGACTGATCCACCAGGGGGAGCTATGTAAGAGAAGACTGAGCCACCAGGGGGAGCTATGTAAGGGAAGACTGAGCCACCAGGAGGAGCTATGTAAGGGAAGACTGATCCACCAGGAGGAGCTATGTAAGGGAAGACTGAGCCACCAGGAGGAGCTATGTAAGGGAAGACTGAGCCACCAGGAGGAGCTATGTAAGGGAAGACTAAGCCACCAGGAGGAGCTATGTAAGGGAAGACTAAGCCACCAGGAGGAGCTATGTAAGGTAAGACTGATCCACCAGGAGGAGCTATGTAAGGGAAAGTGAGGCCCAGTGTTATAATGACCTTGGAGCGTATCTCTATGTGCAGTCACCTCCCTCAGGTCCTGACTATACATAACACAGGGGATCACTGGGGCCTGAAGGGTTAATGTAATGTAGATCTAAGGTGGAGCCTCCCCTGAAGAAACCTCTCAATTCCCTCTGTAATCTATTAATACATACCTGGGGTAACACCTCCTGGAATTTCCTCCTTCACTTCCCTCATACATGGAGGATCGCACCTCAAGATCTTTTCTTCATTCTCCACTTTAATAATAGTCAGGTATTCATCCTGATGAGGAAACATCTAACAGATCAACATAAAAGACCCCCAAAATCTACCCCCACATCTATGACAGCAGGACCCCCCTATAGAGATATAGGATCAGCCTCATCTACCTGATGCTTCTCTGGGACATTTCCCTCTGGACAGTCCTGGGAATACAGAGGGCAGGGACACCTCTCGGGTGGATTTCTATCAATGACTCCATCTGTAGGGAACACACAGTGATGAATAGATTATTCCATGTGATGATCAGATGATGGGTGTAGTAGTATCTAGGAGACCCTCCACCAATAAAAGTCTCCCCCTCCTTACACTGCTGATCGGCCCCCAAATCCGTCTCCTCTTCTGGTTCATCTTTAACCTCAACCTTAATATCCATCAGATCTTCACCCTAAAGAGTAAAAAATAAAATAAAGGGGGCTCCCGAATTCCATTATAACCTGGGGGGCACACGGCCCCATGGTCCCCAGTATACATGTCCCCCCCCCTCCTCCTTATTTTCTTCTTCCTCCTTTATCTCCACAGGTTGTTTTCCTCAGTTATTCTGCCCGGTAACAGCTGTTCTGCTGAGAGATGGATTCCTGCTTCTGATTGGAGGATCAGATTCTGCCCGGTAACCATGATCTTCTGCCCAGCGATGCTCCAGCCCAACAACAGCATTCTGATTGGCTGGAGGCCCATTGGCGGGAAAAGTATTTCCCTTCTATACTGGGCTGTGGTGTCTCCAGCTCAGTCACCTGTGGGAAGATTAGAAGAAGCCCCGCCCTCCCCTTTTATTTCACTTTCCTTTCCATCACAATGTTTTATAGAAGAGGTAAGTGACCCGAGAAGTCATGGGGGACATGTCTATTATTATATCTTATTGTGGTTCTGCTATTTTATTACTACGACTTTGGATTGAGGATTTGGTATTTTGATCATAATTATTTATTTATTCTTGCATAGTTAGAGTTGGGGCACCAGGCAGGAGATCGTGGGGGTCCCTACCCAGATCAAATGGAGTTCCCCTTTAATTAGGGGGGGGGGGTCTATGGTGCCATGATCAGGGATTCAATCACTCTATGGTCATATTTTGGAAACTTTGACACCATCTACCTGATGCTTCTCTGGGACATTTCCCTCTGGACAGTCCTGGGAATACAGAGGGCGGGGACACCTCTCGGGTGAATTTCTATCAATGACTCCATCTGTAGGGAACACACAGTGATGAATAGATTATTCCATGTGATGATCAGATGATGGGTGTAGTAGTATCTAAGAGAACCTCCACCAATAAAAGTCTCCCCCTCCTTACACTGCTGATCGGCCCCGAAATCCGTCTCCTCTTCTGGTTCATCTTTAACCTCAACCTTAATATCCATCAGATCTTCACCCTAAAGAGTAAAAAATAAAACCACAAATAAAAAGGGGCTCCCGAATTCCATTATAACCTGGGGGAGGGGGGCACACGGCCCCATGGTCCCCAGTATACATGTCCCCCTCCTCCTTATTTCCTTCTTCCTCCTTTATCTCCACAGGTTGTTTTCCTCAGTTATTCTGCCCGGTAACAGCTGTTCTGCTGAGAGATGGATTCCTGCTTCTGATTGGAGGATCAGATTCTGCCCGGTAACCATGATCTTCTGCCCAGCGATGCTCCAGCCCAACAACAGCATTCTGATTGGCTGGAGGCCCATTGGCGGGAAAAGTATTTCCCTTCTATACTGGGCTGTGGTGTCTCCAGCTCAGTCACCTGTGGGAAGATTAGAAGAAGCCCCGCCCTCCCCTTTTATTTCACTTTCCTTTCCATCACAATGTTTTATAGAAGAGGTAAGTGACCTGAGAAGTGATGGGGGACATGTCTATCATTATATCTTATTGGGGTTCTGCTATTTTATTACTATGACTTTGGTTTGAGGACTTGGTATTTCATTTAATTAGGGTGGGACCTATGGTGCCATGATCAGGGGGTTCAATCACTTTATCGTCACATTTAGGGGAGACTTTAACACCATCTACCTGATGGATCTCTGAGACATTTCCCACTGGACAGTCCTGGGAATACAGAGGACCGGGACACCTCTCGGGTGGATTTCTATCAATGACTCCATCTGTAGGGAACACACAGGGAATGAATACATCAGTGCTGGATCGATTTTTATGTTACTAGGTAGTGAGAGTGATATCTATATATATGTCTCTTCTTACCTTGTGATGTGAGGGGCCGGTGATCCTCCATCATGACTATGTCCTGGTACAGATCCTTGTGTCCTTCTACATACTCCCACTCCTCCATGGAGAAATAGACCGCCACATCCTGACACCTTATAGGAACCTGACACACAATGATACCGTCATCACCAGACCCCTCCATTACTGTATAATGTCCCAGCAGGGTCACCTCTCTAATCACCAGACCCCTCCATTACTGTATAATGTCCCAACAGTGTCACCTCTCCAGTCATCACCAGACCCCTCCATTACTGTATAATGTCCCAGCAGTGTCACCCCTCTAATCATAAGACCCCTCCATTACTGTATAATGTCCCAGCAGTGTCACCTCTCCAGTCATCACCAGACCCCTCCATTACTGTATAATGTCCCAGCAGTGACACCTCTCAAGTCATCACCAGACCCCTCCATTACTGCATAATTTCCCAGCAGTGTCACCTCTTCTGTCACCAGACCCCTCCATCACTGTATAATGTCTCAGCAGGGTCACCTCTCCAGTCATCACCAGACCCCTCCATTACTGTATATTGTCCCAGCAGGGTCACCGCTCCAGTCATCACCAGACCACTCCGTTACTGTATAATGTCCCAGCAGTGTCACCTCTCTAATCATCACCAGACCCCTCCATTACTGTATAATGTCCCAGCAGGGTCACCGCTCCAGTCATCACCAGACCACTCCATTACTGTATAATGTCCCAGCAGTGTCACCTCTCTAATCATCACCAGACCCCTCCATTACTGTATAATGTCCCAGCAGGGTCACCGCTCCAGTCATCACCAGACCCCGCCATTACTGTATAATGTTCCAGCAGTGTCACCTTTCCAGTCATCACCAGAACCCTCCATTACTGTATAATGTCCAGCAGTGTCACCTCTCTAATCATCACCAGACCCCTCCATTACTGTATAATGTCCCAGCAGTGTCACCTCTCCAGTCATCACCAGACCCCTCCATTACTGTATAATGTCCCAGCAGTGTCACCTCTCCAGTCATCACCAGACCCCTCCATTACTGTATAATGTCCCAGCAGTGTCATCTCTCTAATCATCACCAGACCCCTCCATTACTGTATAATGTCCCAGAAGTGTCACCTTTCCAGTCATCACCAGACCCCTCCATTACTGTATAATGTCCAGCAGTGTCACCTCTCCAGTCATCACCAGACCCCTCCATTACTGTATAATGTCCCAGCAGTGTCACCTCTCTAATCATCACCAGACCCCTCAATTACTGTATAATGTCCCAGCAGTGTCACCTTTCCA
Source organism: Hyla sarda (assembly GCF_029499605.1). Lineage (NCBI taxonomy): Eukaryota > Metazoa > Chordata > Amphibia > Anura > Hylidae > Hyla > Hyla sarda. Next base: position 310,443 of record NW_026607575.1, read on the forward strand.
GTCATCACCAGACCCCTCCACTACTGTATAATGTCCTCCTTATGTAATCTCCCTACTACTGGGGTGACAAACTGTAACAAACCTCCTCCTCATGTAATCTCCTTACTACTTGGGTGACACACTGTAACAAACCTCCTCGTCATGTAATCTCCTTACTACTGGGGTGACACACTGTAAAAAAAACCTCCTCATGTAATCTCCTTACTACTGGGGTGACACACTGTAACAAACCTCCTCCTCATGTAATCTCCTTACTACTGGGGTGACACACTGTAACAAACCTCCTCCTCATGTAATCTCCTTACTATTGGGGTGACACACTGTAACAAACCTCCTCCTCATGTAATCTCCTTACTACTGGGGTGACACACTGTAACAAACCTCCTCCTCATGTAATCTCCTTACTATTGGGGTGACACACTGTAACAAACCTCCTCCTCATGTAATCTCCTTACTACTGGGATGACACACTGTAACAAACCTCCTCCTCATGTAATCTCCTTACTACTGGGGTGACACACTGTAACAAACCTCTTCCTCATGTAATCTCCTTACTACTGGGGTGACACACTGTAACAAACCTCCTCCTCATGTAATCTCCTTACTACTGGGGTGACACACTGTAACAAACCTCCTCCTCATGTAATCTTACTACTGGGGTGACACACTGTAACAAATCTCCTCCTCATGTAATCTCCTTACTACTGGGGTGACACACTGTAACAAACCTCCTCCCCATGTAATCTCCTTACTACTGGGGTGACACACTGTAACAAACCTCCTCCCCATGTAATCTCCTCACTACTGGGGTGACACACTGTAACAATCCTCCTCCTCATGTAATCCCCATACTACTGGGGTGACACACTGTAACAAACCTCCTCCCCATGTAATCTCCTCACTACTGGGGTGACACACTGTAACAATCCTCCTCCTCATGTAATCCCCATACTACTGGGGTGACACACTGTAACAAACCTCCTCCTCATGTAATCTCCTTACTACTGGGGTGACACACTGTAACAAACCTCCTCCTCATGTAATCTCCTTACTACTGGGGTGACACACTGTAACAAACCTCCTCCTCATGTAATCTCCTTACTACTGGGGTGACACACTGTAACAAACCTCCTCCTCATGTAATCTCCTTACTACTGGGGTGACACACTGTAACAAACCTCCTCCTCATGTAATCTCCTTACTACTGGGGTGACACACTGTAACAAACCTCCTCCTCATGTAATCTCCTTACTACTGGGGTGACACACTGTAACAAACCTCCTCCTCATGTAATCTCCTTAACTACTGGGGTAACACACTGTAACAAACCTCCTCCTCACATAATCTCCTTACTCCTGAGGTGACACACTGTAACAAACCTCCTCCCCATGTAATCTCACTACTGGGGTGACACACTGTAACAAACCCCCTCCTCATGTAATCTCCTTACTACTGGGGTGACACACTGTAACAAACCTCCTCCTCATGTAATCTCCTTACTACTGGGGTGACACAATGTAACAAACCTCCTCCTCATGTAATCTCCTTACTACTGGGGTGACACACTGTAACAAACCTCCTCCTCATGTAATCTCCTTACTACTGGAGTGACACACTGTAACAAACCTCCTCCCCATGTAATCTCCTTACTACTGGGGTGACACACTGTAACAAACCTCCTCCTCATGTAATCTCCTTACTACTGGGGTGACACACTGTAACAAACCTCCTCCTCATGTAATCTCCTTAACTACTGGGGTGACACACTGTAACAAACCTCCTCCTCACATAATCTCCTTACTACTGGGGTGACACACTGTAACAAACCTCCTCCCCATGTAATCTCACTACTGGGGTGACACACTGTAACAAACCCCCTCCTCATGTAATCTCCTTACTACTGGGGTGACACACTGTAACAAACCTCCTCCTCACATAATCTCCTTACTACTGGGGTGACACACTGTAACAAACCTCCTCATGTAATCTCCTTACTACTGGGGTGACACACTGTAACAAACCTCCTCCTCATGTAATCTCCTTACTATTGGGGTGACACACTGTAACAAACCTCCTCCTCATGTAATCTCCTTACTACTGGGGTGACACACTGTAACAAACCTCCTCCTCCTCATGTAATCTCCTTACTACTGGGGTGACACACTGTAACAAACCTCCTCCTCATGTAATCTCCTCACTACTGGGGTGACACACTGTAACAAACCTCCTCCTCATGTAATCTCCTTACTACTGGAGTGACACACTGTAACAATCCTCCTCCTCATGTAATCTTACTACTGGGGTGACACACTGTAACAAACCTCCTCCTCATGTAATCTCCTTACTACTGGGGTGACACACTGTAACAAACCTCCTCCTCATGTAATCTCTTTACTACTGGGGTGACACACTGTAACAAACCTCCTCCTCATGTAATCTCCTGACTACTGGGGTGACACACTGTAACAAACCTCCTCCCCATGTAATCTCCTTACTACTGGGGTGACACACTGTAACAAACCTCCTCCTTATGTAATCTCCTTACTACTGGGGTGACACACTGTAACAATCCTCCTCCTCATGTAATCTCCTTACTACTGGGGTGACATACTGTAACAAACCTCCTCCCCATATAATATCCTTACTACTGGGGTGACACACTGTAACAGACCCCCTCCTCATGTAATCTCCTTACTACTGGGGTGACACACTGTAACAAACCCCCTCTTCATGTAATCTCCTTACTACTGGGGTGACACACTGTAACAAACCTCCTCCTCATGTAATCTCCTTACTACTGGGGTGACACACTGTAACAAACCCCCTCCTCATGTAATCTCCTTACTACTGGGGTGACACACTGTAACAAACACCCTCCTCATGTAATCTCCTTACTACTGGGGTGACACACTGTAACAAACCTCCTCCTCATGTAATCTCCTGACTACTGGGGTGACACACTGTAACAAACCTCCTCCTCATGTAATCTCCTTACTACTGGGGTGACACACTGTAACAAACCTCCTCCTCATGTAATCTCCTTACTACTGTGGTGATACACTGTAACAAACCTCCTCCTCATGTAATCTCCTTACTACTGGGGTGACACACTGTAACAAACCTCCTCCTCATGTAATCTCCTTACTACTGGGGTGACACACTGTAACAAACCTCCTCCTCATGTAATCTCCTTACTACTGGGGTGACACACTGTAACAAACCTCCTCCTCATGTAATCTCCTTACTACTGGGGTGACACACTGTAACAAACCTCCTCCTCGTGTAATCTCCTTACTACTGGGGTGACACACTGTAACAAACCTCCTCCTCATGTAATCTCCTTACTACTGAGGTGACACACTGTAACAAACCTCCTCCTCATGTAATCTCCTGACTACTGGGGTGACACACTGTAACAAACCTCCTCCCCATGTAATCTCCTTACTACTGGGGTGACACACTGTAACAAACCTCCTCCTTATGTAATCTCCTTACTACTGGGGTGACACACTGTAACAATCCTCCTCCTCATGTAATCTCCTTACTACTGGGGTGACATACTGTAACAAACCTCCTCCCCATATAATATCCTTACTACTGGGGTGACACACTGTAACAGACCCCCTCCTCATGTAATCTCCTTACTACTGGGGTGACACACTGTAACAAACCCCCTCTTCATGTAATCTCCTTACTACTGGGGTGACACACTGTAACAAACCTCCTCCTCATGTAATCTCCTTACTACTGGGGTGACACACTGTAACAAACCCCCTCCTCATGTAATCTCCTTACTACTGGGGTGACACACTGTAACAAACACCCTCCTCATGTAATCTCCTTACTACTGGGGTGACACACTGTAACAAACCTCCTCCTCATGTAATCTCCTGACTACTGGGGTGACACACTGTAACAAACCTCCTCCTCATGTAATCTCCTTACTACTGGGGTGACACACTGTAACAAACCTCCTCCTCATGTAATCTCCTTACTACTGTGGTGATACACTGTAACAAACCTCCTCCTCATGTAATCTCCTTACTACTGGGGTGACACACTGTAACAAACCTCCTCCTCATGTAATCTCCTTACTACTGGGGTGACACACTGTAACAAACCTCCTCCTCATGTAATCTCCTTACTACTGGGGTGACACACTGTAACAAACCTCCTCCTCATGTAATCTCCTTACTACTGGGGTGACACACTGTAACAAACCTCCTCCTCGTGTAATCTCCTTACTACTGGGGTGACACACTGTAACAAACCTCCTCCTCATGTAATCTCCTTACTACTGAGGTGACACACTGTAACAAACCTCCTCCTCATGTAATCTCCTTACTACTGGGGTGACACACTGTAACAAACCTCCTCCTCATGTAATCTCCTTACTACTGAGGTGACACACTGTAACAAACCTCCTCCTCATGTAATCTCCTTACTACTGGGGTGATACACTGTAACAAACCTCCTTATTGCTCAACCAGAACCTGCTCCGTACCTACTAGATGGTGAAGGTGTAGGACCTGTGATGATGTCACAGCCATGTGACCAGTACATGTAGGGGCGGAGCAGGATAGAAGCGATTGCGGTGAAGGACCTGTGAGGATGGTCATGTGACAGGAATGGGTGGGGTTTGGTTTATGTAAAGTGATGTACAGTCCGGATGACTGATATAAACTGTTTCTCCTCAGTTCTCAATATGAAAATTAGGGGGCGGGGTTAACTGGAGATGCAGGGCGTGTCATCACGAGTGCTTCCCAGTCACTCCCCACAGTGCTGATTGGCCTTCATCCCTTTAGAGGGGGCGGGATCAGTAGTCAGTGTGGGGAGTGGCTGGGAATTAGTGGTGATGTCACGTCCTGCGCATCTCCGATGGCACCGCCCCCTTCTAATCTATTCTATTGCGCACAGGAGGCGGGACAGTTGGGCGAATTTTAATATTCATGACCTCTTTCCGGAATTCTGCCCCATAATCTATTCCAGTGTTTCCCAACCAGGGTGCCTCCAGCTGTTGCAAAACTACAACTCCCAGCATGCCCGGACAGCCAACGGCTGTCCGGGCATGCTGGGAGTTGTAGTTTTGCAACAGCTGGAGGCACCCTGGTTGGGAAACACAGTCCTATACTGTATATACTACTATATAGTCCAACATGTTCCCACATTTGTGCTTCCTGTGACGTCACGCATATATAATTAATTATGCAAATGAGCCCCTAGCTGGTCAGGTGAGCGTTCAGTTTACCTGCGCTTACTTTACCTGCACAGCGTGAATATTAACCCCTTAAGGACCCCCCGGGGGTTTTTCCGTTTTTTGCATTTTCGTTTTTTCCTCATCACCTTCTAAAAATCGTAACGCTTTCAATTTTGCACCTAAAATTCCATATGATGCTTATTTTTTGCGTCTACGTTTAAAATTGTCATCTTCTGACCCCTATAACTTTTGTATTTTTCCGCGTACGGGGCATCTGATGTTTTTATCGGTATGATTTTTTTTTTGGGATCGCTTTTTATTAATTTTTTAATGGTATAAAATGTGACCAAAATACGCTTTTTTGGACTTTAGAATTTTTTTGCGCGCACGCCATTGACCATACGGTTTAGTTAACGACATATTTTTATAGTTTGGACATTTACGCACGCGGCGATACCACATATGTTTATTTATTTTTATTTTATGGGAAAAGGGGGGTGATTCAAACTTTTATTAGGGAAGAGGTTAACCCCTTAAGGACTCAGACAATTTAATTTTTACGTTTTCATTTTTTCCTCCTCGCCTTCTAAAAATCATAACTCTTTTATATTTTCATCCACAGACTAGTATGAGGGCTTGTTTTTTGCGCGACCAGTTGTCTTTTGTAATGACGTCACTCATTATATCATAAAATGTGCGGCGCAACCAAAAAACACTATTTTTGTGGGGAAATTAAAAAGAAAAACGCAATTTTGCTAATTTTGGAAGGTTTCGTTTTCACGCCGTACAATTTATGGTAAAAATGACGTGTGTTCTTTATTCTGAGGGTCAATACGATTAAAATGGTACCCATTATTACATACTTTTATATTATTGTTGCGCTTAAAAAAAATCACAAACGTTTTAACCAAATTAGTACGTTTATAATCTCTTTAGTTTGATGACCTCTAACTTTTTTATTTTTCCGTATAAGCGGCAGTATGGGGGCTCATTTTTTGCGCCATGATCTGTACTTTTTTTTGATACCACATTTGCACATAAAAAACTTTTAATACATTTTTTATAATTTTTTTATTAATAAAATGTATTAAAAAGGTAGGAATTTTGGACTTTTTTTTTTCGTTCACGCCGTTCACCGTACGGGATCATTAACATTTTATTTTAATAGTTCGGACATTTACGCACGCGGCGATACCAAATATGTCTATAAAATTATTTTTTATGCTTTTTGGGGGTAAAATAGGAAAAAATGGACGTTTTACTTTTTTATTGGGGGAGGGGATTTTTCACTTTTTTTTTACTTTTACATTTTTTTACATTTTTTTTTACACTTGAATAGTCCCCATAGGGGACTATTCATAGCAATACCATGATTGCTAATACTGATCTGTTCTATGTATAGGACATAGAACAGATCAGTATTATCGGCGATCTTCTAGTATTGTCTGCTCGATCACAGACCAGAGCAGGAGACGCCGGGAGCCGCACGGAGGAAGGAGAGGGGACCTCCGTGCGGCGTTATGAATGATCGGATCCCCGCAGCAGCGCTGCGGGCGATCCGATCATTCATTCAAATCGCGCACTGCCGCAGATGCCGGGATCTGTATTGATCCCGGCACCTGAGGGGGTTAATGGCGGACGCCCGCGAGATCGCGGGCGTCGGCCATTGCTGGCAGGTCCCTGGCTGCGATCAGCAGCCGGGATCAGCTCCGATGCCCGCGGTTATGCACAGGACGAAAATGTACGTCCTGGTGCGTTAAGTACCACCTCACCAGGACGTACATTTATGTCCTGCGTCCTTAAGGGGTTAAATGACCTTTTGTTAACTTTTTTTTTCACTTCTTTTTTGCAGTGTTATATATAGGAGACTATAACACTGATCACACTGATCTCTTATACTGATCATTGTTATCCCATAGGAGACTATAACACTGCACACACTGATCTCTTATACTGATCATTATTATCCCATAGGAGACTATAACACTGATCACACTGATCTCTTATACTGATCATTATTATCCCATAGGAGACTATAACACTGCACACACTGATCTCTTATACTGATCATTGTTATCCCATAGGAGATATAACACTGCATACACTGTTCTCTTATACTGATCATTGTTATCCCATAGGGGACTATAGCACTGCACACACTGATCTCTTATACTGATCATTATTATCCAATAGGAGACTATAACACTGCACACACTGATCTCTTATACTGATCATTATTATCCCATAGGAGACTATAACACTGCACACACTGATCTCTTATACTGATCATTGTTATCCCATAGGAGATATAACACTGCATACACTGATCTCTTATACTGATCATTGTTATCCCATAGGGGACTATAGCACTGCACACACTGATCTCTTATACTGATCATTATTATCCCATAGGAGACTATAACACTGCACACACTGATCTCTTATACTGATCATTATTATCCCATAGGAGACTATAACACTGATCACACTGATCTCTTATACTGATCATTATTATCCCATAGGAGAATATAGCACTGCACACACTGATCTCTTATACTGATCATTATTATCCCATAGGGACCTATAACACTGCACACACTGATCTCTTATACTGATCATTATTATCCTATAGGGACCTATAACACTGCACACACTGATCTCTTATACTGATCATTATTATCCCATAGGAGACTATAACACTGTACACACTGATCTCTTATACTGATCATTATTATCCCATAGGAGACTATAACACTGCACACACTGATCTCTTATACTGATCATTATTATCCCATAGGGACCTATAACACTGCACACACTGATCTCTTATACTGATCATTGTTATCCCATAGGGACCTATAACACTGCACACACTGATCTCTTATACTGATCATTATTATCCCATAGGAGAATATAACACTGTACAAACTGATCTCTTATACTGATCATTATTATCCCATAGGAGACTATAACACTGCACACACTGATCTCTTATACTGATCATTATTATCCCATAGGAGACTATAACACTGCACACACTGATCTCTTATACTGATCATTATTATCCCATAGGAGACTATAACACTGCACACACTGATCTCTTATACTGATCATTATTATCCCTTAGGGACCTATAACACTGTGCACACTGATCTCTTATACTGATCATTATTATCCCATAGGGACCTATAACACTGCACACACTGATCTCTTATACTGATCATTGTTATCCCATAGGAGACTCTAACACTGCACACACTGATCTCTTATACTGATCATTATTATCCCATAGGAGACTATAACACTGATCACACTGATCTCTTATACTGATCATTATTATCCCATAGGGACCTATAACACTGCACACACTGATCTCTTATACTGATCATTGTTATCCCATAGGAGACTCTAACACTGCACACACTGATCTCTTATACTGATCATTATTATCCCATAGGAGACTATAACACTGATCACACTGATCTCTTATACTGATCATTATTATCCCATACGAGACTATAACACTGTACACACTGATCTCTTATACTGATCATTATTATCCCATAGGAGACTATAACACTGCACACACTGATCTCTTATACTGATCATTATTATCCCATAGGGACCTATAACACTGCACACACTGATCTCTTATACTGATCATTGTTATCCCATAGGGACCTATAACACTGCACACACTGATCTCTTATACTGATCATTATTATCCCATAGGAGAATATAACACTGCACACACTGATCTCTTATACTGATCATTATTATCCCATAGGAGACTATAACACTGCACACACTGATCTCTTATACTGATCATTATTATCCCATAGGAGACTATAACACTGCACACACTGATCTCTTATACTGATCATTATTATCCCTTAGGGACCTATAACACTGTGCACACTGATCTCTTATACTGATCATTATTATCCCATAGGGACCTATAACACTGCACACACTGATCTCTTATACTGATCATTATTATCCTATAGGGACCTATAACACTGCACACACTGATCTCTTATACTGATCATTATTATCCCATAGGAGACTATAACACTGTACACACTGATCTCTTATACTGATCATTATTATCCCATAGGAGACTATAACACTGCACACACTGATCTCTTATACTGATCATTATTATCCCATAGGGACCTATAACACTGCACACACTGATCTCTTATACTGATCATTGTTATCCCATAGGGACCTATAACACTGCACACACTGATCTCTTATACTGATCATTATTATCCCATAGGAGAATATAACACTGCACACACTGATCTCTTATACTGATCATTATTATCCCATAGGAGACTATAACACTGCACACACTGATCTCTTATACTGATCATTATTATCCCATAGGAGACTATAACACTGCACACACTGATCTCTTATACTGATCATTATTATCCCTTAGGGACCTATAACACTGTGCACACTGATCTCTTATACTGATCATTATTATCCCATAGGGACCTATAACACTGCACACACTGATCTCTTATACTGATCATTGTTATCCCATAGGAGACTCGAACACTGCACACACTGATCTCTTATACTGATCATTATTATCCCATAGGAGACTATAACACTGATCACACTGATCTCTTATACTGATCATTATTATCCCATAGGGACCTATAACACTGCACACACTGATCTCTTATACTGATCATTGTTATCCCATAGGAGACTCTAACACTGCACACACTGATCTCTTATACTGATCATTATTATCCCATAGGAGACTATAACACTGATCACACTGATCTCTTATACTGATCATTATTATCCCATACGAGACTATAACACTGCACACACTGATCTCTTATACTGATCATTATTATCCCATAGGAGACTATAATACTGCACACACTGATATCTTATACTGATCATTATTATCCCATAGGAGACTATAACACTGCACACACTGATCTTTTATACTGATCATTATTATCCCATAGGAGACTATAACACTGCACACACTGATCTCTTATACTGATCATTATTATCCCATAGGAGACTATAACACTGTACACACTGATCTCTTATACTGATCATTATTATCCCATAGGAGACTATAACACTGCACACACTGATCTCTTATACTGATCATTGTTATCCCATAGGAGATATAACACTGCATACACTGATCTCTTATACTGATCATTGTTATCTCATAGGGGACTATAGCACTGCACACACTGATCTCTTATACTGATCATTATTATCCCATAGGAGACTATAACACTGCACACACTGATCTCTTATACTGATCATTATTATCCCATAGGAGACTATAACACTGATCACACTGATCTCTTATACTGATCATTATTATCCCATAGGAGAATATAGCACTGCACACACTGATCTCTTATACTGATCATTATTATCCCATAGGGACCTATAACACTGCACACACTGATCTCTTATACTGATCATTATTATCCTATAGGGACCTATAACACTGCACACACTGATCTCTTATACTGATCATTATTATCCCATAGGAGACTATAACACTGTACACACTGATCTCTTATACTGATCATTATTATCCCATAGGAGACTATAACACTGCACACACTGATCTCTTATACTGATCATTATTATCCCATAGGAGACTATAACACTGCACACACTGATCTCTTATACTGATCATTATTATCCCATAGGAGACTATAACACTGCACACACTGATCTCTTATACTGATCATTATTATCCCATAGGATACTATAACACTGCACACACTGATCTCTTATACTGATCATTATTATCCCTTAGGGACCTATAACACTGTGCACACTGATCTCTTATACTGATCATTATTATCCCATAGGGACCTATAACACTGCACACACTGATCTCTTATACTGATCATTGTTATCCCATAGGAGACTCTAACACTGCACACACTGATCTCTTATACTGATCATTATTATCCCATAGGAGACTATAACACTGATCACACTGATCTCTTATACTGATCATTATTATCCCATACGAGACTATAACACTGCACACACTGATCTCTTATACTGATCATTATTATCCCATAGGAGACTATAATACTGCACACACTGATATCTTATACTGATCATTATTATCCCATAGGAGACTATAACACTGCACACACTGATCTTTTATACTGATCATTATTATCCCATAGGAGACTATAACACTGCACACACTGATCTCTTATACTGATCATTATTATCCCATAGGGACCTATAACACTGCACACACTGATCTCTTATACTGATCATTGTTATCCCATAGGAGACTATAACACTGCAAACACTGATCTCTTATACTGATCATTATTATCCCATAGGAGACTATAACACTGCACACACTGATCTCTTATACTGATCATTGTTATCCCATAAACTATAACACTGCACACACTGATCTCTTATACTGATCATTATTATTCCATAGGAGACTATAACACTGCACACACTGATCTCTTATACTGATCATTGTTATCCCATAGGAGACTATAACACTGCACACACTGATCTCTTATACTGATCATTATTATCCCATAGAAGACTAGAACACTGCACACACTGATCTCTTATACTGATCATTGTTATCCCATAGACTAGAACACTGCACACACTGATCTCTTATACTGATCATTATTATCCCATAGTAGACTATAACACTGATCACACTGATCTCCTATACTGATCATTATTATCCCATAGGAGACTATAACACTGCACACACTGATCTCTTATACTGATCATTGTTATCCCATAGGAGACTATAACACTGCACACACTGATCTCTTATACTGATCATTATTATCCCATAGGAGACTATAACACTGCACACACTGATCTCTTATACTGATCATTATTATCCCATAGGAGACTATAACACTGCACACACTGATCTCTTATACTGATCATTATTATCCCATAGGAGACTATAACACTGATCACACTGATCTCCTATACTGATCATTATTATCCCATAGGAGACTATAACACTGCACACACTGATCTCTTATACTGATCATTATTATCCCATAGGAGACTATAACACTGCACACACTGATCTCTTATACTGATCATTGTTATCCCATAGGAGACTATAACACTGCACACACTGATCTCTTATACTGATCATTGTTATCCCATAGGAGACTATAACACTGCACACACTGATCTCTTATACTGATCATTATCCCATAGGAGACTATAACACTGCACACACTGATCTCTTATACTGATCATTATTATCCCATAGGAGACTATAACACTGTACACACTAATCTCTTATACTGATCATTGTTATCCCACAGGAGACTATAACACTGCACACACTGATCTCTTATATTGATCATTGTTATCCCATAGGAGACTATAACGCTGCACACACTGATCTCTTATACTGATCATTATTATCCCATAGGGACCTATAACACTGCACACACTGATCTCTTATACTGATCATTGTTATCCCATAGGGACCTATAACACTGCACACACTGATCTCTTATACTGATCATTATTATCCCATAGGAGACTATAACACTGCACACACTGATCTCTTATACTGATCATTGTTATCCCATAGGAGACTATAACACTGCACACACTGATCTCTTATACTGATCATTATTATCCCATAGGAGACTATAACACTGCACACACTGATCTCTTATACTGATCATTGTTATCCCTTAGGGACCTATAAGACTGTGCACACTGATCTCTTATACTGATCATTATTATCCCATAGGAGACTATAACACTGCACACACTGATCTCTTATACTGATCATTATTATCCCATAGGAGACTATAACACTGATCACACTGATCTCCTATACTGATCATTATTATCCCATAGGAGACTATAACACTGCACACACTGATCTCTTATACTGATCATTATTATCCCATAGGAGACTATAACACTGCACACACTGATCTCTTATACTGATCATTGTTATCCCATAGGAGACTATAACACTGCACACACTGATCTCTTATACTGATCATTGTTATCCCATAGGAGACTATAACACTGCACACACTGATCTCTTATACTGATCATTATCCCATAGGAGACTATAACACTGCACACACTGATCTCTTATACTGATCATTATTATCCCATAGGAGACTATAACACTGTACACACTAATCTCTTATACTGATCATTGTTATCCCACAGGAGACTATAACACTGCACACACTGATCTCTTATATTGATCATTGTTATCCCATAGGAGACTATAACGCTGCACACACTGATCTCTTATACTGATCATTATTATCCCATAGGGACCTATAACACTGCACACACTGATCTCTTATACTGATCATTGTTATCCCATAGGGACCTATAACACTGCACACACTGATCTCTTATACTGATCATTATTATCCCATAGGAGACTATAACACTGCACACACTGATCTCTTATACTGATCATTGTTATCCCATAGGAGACTATAACACTGCACACACTGATCTCTTATACTGATCATTATTATCCCATAGGAGACTATAACACTGCACACACTGATCTCTTATACTGATCATTGTTATCCCTTAGGGACCTATAAGACTGTGCACACTGATCTCTTATACTGATCATTATTATCCCATAGGGACCTATAACACTGCACACACTGATCTCTTATACTGATCATTGTTATCCCATAGGAGACTCTAACACTGCACACACTGATCTCTTATACTGATCATTATTATCCCATAGGAGACTATAACACTGATCACACTGATCTCTTATACTGATCATTATTATCCCATAGGGACCTATAACACTGCACACACTGACCTCTTATACTGATCATTGTTATCCCATAGGAGACTCTAACACTGCACACACTGATCTCTTATACTGATCATTATTATCCCATAGGAGACTATAACACTGATCACACTGATCTCTTATACTGATCATTATTATCCCATAGGAGACTATAACACTGCACACACTGATCTCTTATACTGATCATTATTATCCCATAGGAGACTATAATACTGCACACACTGATATCTTATACTGATCATTATTATCCCATAGAGACCTATAACACTGCACACACTGATCTCTTATACTGATCATTGTTATCCCATAGGAGACTATAACACTGCACACACTGATCTTATACTGATCATTATTATCCCATAGGAGACTATAACACTGCACACACTGATCTCTTATACTGATCATTGTTATCTCATAGGAGACTATAACACTGCACACACTGATCTCTTATACTGACCATTGTTATCCCATAGGAGACTATAACACTGCACACACTGATCTCTTATACTGATCATTATTATCCCATAGGAGACTATAACACTGCACACACTGATCTCTTATACTGATCATTATTATCCCATAGAAGACTATAACACTGCACACACTGATCTCTTATACTGATCATTGTTATCCCATAGACTATAACACTGCACACACTGATCTCTTATACTGATCATTATTATCCCATAGGAGACTATAACACTGCACACACTGATCTTTTATACTGATCATTATTATCCCATAGGAGACTATAACACTGCACACACTGATCTCTTATACTGATCATTATTATCCCATAGGGACCTATAACACTGCACACACTGATCTCTTATACTGATCATTGTTATCCCATAGGAGACTATAACACTGCAAACACTGATCTCTTATACTGATCATTATTATCCCATAGGAGACTATAACACTGCACACACTGATCTCTTATACTGATCATTGTTATCTCATAGGAGACTATAACACTGCACACACTGATCTCTTATACTGATCATTATTATCCCATAGGAGACTATAACACTGCACACACTGATCTCTTATACTGATCATTGTTATCCCATAGGAGACTATAACACTGCACACACTGATCTCTTATACTGATCATTGTTATCCCATAGGAGACTATAACACTGCACACACTGATCTCTTATACTGATCATTATCCCATAGGAGACTATTACACTGCACACACTGATCTCTTATACTGATCATTATTATCCCATAGGAGACTATAACACTGTACACACTAATCTCTTATACTGATCATTGTTATCCCACAGGAGACTATAACACTGCACACACTGATCTCTTATACTGATCATTGTTATCCCATAGGAGACTATAACGCTGCACACACTGATCTCTTATACTGATCATTATTATCCCATAGGAGACTATAACACTGGACACACTGATCTCTTATACTGATCATTGTTAACCCATTAGAGACTGTAACACTGCACACACTGATCTCTTACACTGATCATTGTTATCCCATAGGAGACTATAACATTGTGCACACTGATCTCTTATACTGATCATTATTATCCCATAAGAGGCTAACACTGCACACACTGATCTCTAATGCTGATCACTGGCGTGTATTAACACTTTCACTTTAGAAGCGGCGGTCAGCTTTGACCGCCGCTTCTAAAGGGTTAATACCGCACATTGCCGCAATCGGCGATGTGTGGTATTAGCCGCGGGTCCCGGCCGTTGATGAGTGCCGGGACCGACGCTTCATATCGCGGGAGTCGGCGCAGGATGTAAATATACGTCCTGCGTTGTTCAGGGGCTAAGAGGTAAAAGTTCACATGGTGGGCCCGCCTCGTGTGCGCAATTCACCGAAAAAAGAGGCGGACCTTTAGAGGGACACTGCTCCTGGCTGCAGGTAGGTATATTAGGCAGGGAACCCGCATGGGGATGATCGTTCACCCGCACTATAAACTATAAACACCCAGTGTTTTGATGGGCGGGTCCTTCGGAGGCTGGATAACTTTATTGCAGTAGGCAGAGCGACGCCCCATCGAGTGTGAGCCCCAGGCGGCTGCCTATTCTGCCTATAGACAGAGCTGACCCTGACTGTGCAGGAAGATCTCTCCATCTAGGATCATGTTACTGGTTCTACAACAGAAACAAATCCTTCACGAATTGCAAATCACTGGATCACATAAGGTTTAAGGCAGATATCAGAACTGGATCACGCAAGAGACAACTAGATCTTCCCCTCCAGCTGATCCAGTTGTCTCCTCTTCCCCTCCAGCTGATCCAGTTGTCTCCTCTTCCCCTCCAGCTGATCCAGTTGTCTCCTCTTCCCCTCCAGCTGATCCAGTTGTCTCCTCTTCTCCTCCAGCTGATCCAGTTGTCTCCTCTTCCCCTCCAGCTGATCCAGTTGTCTCCTCTTCCCCTCCAGCTGATCCAGTTGTCTCCTCTTCCCCTCCAGCTGATCCAGTTGTCTCCTCTTCCCCTCCAGCTGATCCAGTTGTCTCCTCTTCCCCTCCAGCTGATCCAGTTGTCTCCTCTTCCCCTCCAGCTGATCCAGTTGTCTCCTCTTCCCCTCCAGCTGATCCGGTTGTCTCCTCTTCTCCTCCAGCTGATCCGGTTGTCTCCTCTTCCCCTCCAGCTGATCCAGTTGTCTCCTCTTCCCCTCCAGCTGATCCAGTTGTCTCCTCTTCCCCTCCAGCTGATCCAGTTGTCTCCTCTTCCCCTCCAGCTGATCCAGTTGTCTCCTCTTCCCCTCCAGCTGATCCAGTTGTCTCCTCTTTTAATCCAGCTGATCCAGTTGTCTCCTCTTCCCCTCCAGCTGATCCAGTTGTCTCCTCTTCCCCTCCAGCTGATCCAGTTGTCTCCTCTTCTCCTCCAGCTGATCCAGTTGTCTCCTCTTCTCCTCCAGCTCATCCGGTTGTCTCCTCTTCCCCTCCAGCTGATCCAGTTGTCTCCTCTTCCCCTCCAGCTGATCCAGTTGTCTCCTCTTCCCCTCCAGCTGATCCAGTTGTCTCCTCTTCTCCTCCAGCTGATCCGGTTGTCTCCTCTTCCCCTCCAGCTGATCCAGTTGTCTCCTCTTCCCCTCCAGCTCATCCGGTTGTCTCCTCTTCTCCTCCAGCTGATCCGGTTGTCTCCTCTTCTCCTCCAGCTGATCCGGTTGTCTCCTCTTCCCCTCCAGCTTATCCAGTTGTCTCCTCTTTTCCTCCAGCTGATCCAGTTGTCTCTTCTTCCCCTCCAGCTGATCCAGTTGTCTCCTCTTCCCCTCCAGCTGATCCAGTTGTCTCCTCTTCTCCTCCAGCTGATCCAGTTGTCTCCTCTTCCCCTCCAGCTGATCCAGTTGTCTCCTCTTCTCCTCCAGCTGATCCAGTTGTCTCCTCTTCCCCTCCAGCTGATCCAGTTGTCTCCTCTTCCCCTCCAGCTGATCCAGTTGTCTCCTCTTCCCCTCCAGCTGATCCAGTTGTCTCCTCTTCCCCTCCAGCTGATCCGGTTGTCTCCTCTTCTCCTCCAGCTGATCCGGTTGTCTCCTCTTCCCCTCCAGCTGATCCAGTTGTCTCCTCTTCCCCTCCAGCTGATCCAGTTGTCTCCTCTTCCCCTCCAGCTGATCCAGTTGTCTCCTCTTCCCCTCCAGCTGATCCAGTTGTCTCCTCTTCCCCTCCAGCTGATCCAGTTGTCTCCTCTTTTCATCCAGCTGATCCAGTTGTCTCCTCTTCCCCTCCAGCTGATCCAGTTGTCTCCTCTTCCCCTCCAGCTGATCCAGTTGTCTCCTCTTCTCCTCCAGCTGATCCAGTTGTCTCCTCTTCTCCTCCAGCTCATCCGGTTGTCTCCTCTTCCCCTCCAGCTGATCCAGTTGTCTCCTCTTCCCCTCCAGCTGATCCAGTTGTCTCCTCTTCCCCTCCAGCTGATCCAGTTGTCTCCTCTTCTCCTCCAGCTGATCCGGTTGTCTCCTCTTCCCCTCCAGCTGATCCGGTTGTCTCCTCTTCCCCTCCAGCTCATCCGGTTGTCTCCTCTTCTCCTCCAGCTGATCCGGTTGTCTCCTCTTCCCCTCCAGCTGATCCAGTTGTCTCCTCTTCCCCTCCAGCTCATCCGGTTGTCTCCTCTTCTCCTCCAGCTGATCCGGTTGTCTCCTCTTCTCCTCCAGCTGATCCGGTTGTCTCCTCTTCCCCTCCAGCTTATCCAGTTGTCTCCTCTTTTCCTCCAGCTGATCCAGTTGTCTCTTCTTCCCCTCCAGCTGATCCAGTTGTCTCCTCTTCCCCTCCAGCTGATCCAGTTGTCTCCTCTTCTCCTCCAGCTGATCCAGTTGTCTCCTCTTCCCCTCCAGCTGATCCAGTTGTCTCCTCTTCTCCTCCAGCTGATCCAGTTGTCTCCTCTTCCCGTCCAGCTGATCCAGTTGTCTCCTCTTCCCCTCCAGCTGATCCGGTTGTCTCCTCTTCTCCTCCAGCTGCTCCAGTTGTCTCCTATTCTCCTCCAGCTGATCCAGTTGTCTCCTCTTCCCCTCCTGCTCATCCAGTTGTCTCCCCTTCCCCTCCAGCTGATCCAGTTGTCTCCTCTTCCCCTGCAGCTGATCCAGTTGTCTCCTCTTCTCCTCCAGCTGATCCAGTTGTCTCCTCTTCTCTTCCAGCTGATCCAGTTGTCTCCCCTTCCCCTCCAGCTGATCCAGTTGTCTCCTCTTCCCCTCCAGCTGATCCAGTTGTCTCCTCTTCTCCTCCAGCTGATCCAGTTGTCTCCTCTTCTCCTCCAGTTGTCTCCTCTTCTGCTCCAGCTGATCCAGTTGTCTCCGCTTCTCCTCCAGCTGATCCAGTTGTCTCCGCTTCTCCTCCAGCTGATCCAGTTGTCTCCGCTTCTCCTCCAGCTGATCCAGTTGTCTCCTCTTCCCCTCCAGCTGATCCAGTTGTCTCCTCTTCCCCTCCAGCTGATCCAGTTGTCTCCTCTTCCCCTCCAGCTGATCCGGTTGTCTCCTCTTCTCCTCCAGCTCATCCGGTTGTCTCCTCTTCTCCTCCAGCTGATCCAGTTGTCTCCTCTTCCCCTCCAGCTGATCCAGTTGTCTCCTCTTCCCCTCCAGATGATCCAGTTGTCTCCTCTTCCCCTCCAGCTGATCCAGTTGTCTCCTCTTCCCCTCCAGCGGATCCAGTTGTCTCATCTTCGCCTCCAGCTGATCCAGTTGTCTCCTCTTTCTCCTCCAGCTGGGACATTTTACAGTAATGGAGGGGTCTGGTGATGACTGGATAGGTAACACTGCTGGGACATTATACAGTAATGGAGGGGTCTGGTGATGACTGGAGAGGTGACCCTGCTGGGACATTATACAGTAATGGAGGGGTCTGGTGATGACTGGAGAGGTGACACTGCTGGGACATTATACAGTAATGGAGGGGTCTGGTGATGACTGGAGAGGTGACACTGCTGGGAAATTATACAGTAATGGAGGGGTCTGGTCATGACTGGAGAGGTGTCACTGCTGGGACATTATACAGTAATGGAGGGGTCTGGTGATGACTGGAGAGGTGACCCTGCTGGGACATTATACAGGAATAGAAGGATCTGGTGATGACTGGAGAGGTGACACTGCTGGGACATTATACAGTAATGGAGGGGTCTGGTGATGATTAGAGAGGTGACCCTGCTGGGACATTATACAGTAATGGAGGGGTCTGGTGATGACTGGAGAAGTGACACTGCTGGGACATTATACAGTAATGGAGGGGTCTGGTGATGATTAGAGAGGTGACCCTGCTGGGACATTATACAGGAATAGAAGGGTCTGGTGATGACTGGAGAGGTGACACTGCTGGGACATTATACAGTAATGGAGGAGTCTGGTGATGACTGGAGAGGTGACACTGCTGGGACATTATACAGTAATGGAGGGGTCTGGTGTTGACTGGAGAGGTGACACTGCTGGGACATTATACAGTAATGGAGGGGTCTGGTGTTGACTGGAGAGGTGGCACTGCTGGGACATTATACAGTAATGGACGGGTCTGGTGATGACTGGAGAGGTGACACTGCTGGGACATTATATAGTAATGGAGGGGTCTGGTGATGACTGGAGAGGTGACACTGCTGGGACATTATACAGTAATGGAGGGGTCTGGTGATGAATAGAGAGGTGACACTGTTGTGACATTATACATTAATGGAGGGGTCTGGTGATGACTGGAGAGGTGACACTGCTGAGGCATTATGCAGTAATGGAGGGGTCTGGTTATGACTAGAGAGGTGACACTGCTAGGACATTATACAGGAATAGAAGGGGTCTGGTGATGACTGGAGAGGTGACACTGCTGGGACATTATACAGTAATGGAGGGGTCTGGTGATGACTGGAGAGGTGACACTGCTGGGACATAATACAGTAATGGAGGGGCTGGTAATGACTGGAGAGGTGACACTGCTGGAACATTATACAGTAATGGAGGGGTCTGGTGATGATTAGAGAGGTGACACTGCTGGGACATTACACAGTAATGGAGGGGTCTGGTGATGATTAGAGAGGTGACACTGCTGGGACATTATCCAATAATGGAGGGGTCTGGTAATGACTGGGGAGGTGACCCTGCTGGGACATTATACAGTAATGGAGGGGTCTGGTGATGACAGGAGAGGTGACACTGCTGGGAATACTGGGATAATATACAGTAATGGAGGGGTCTGGTGATGACTGGAGAGGTGACACTGCTGGGACATTATACAGTAATGGAGGTGTCTGGTGTTGACTGGAGAGGTGACACTGCTGGGACATTATACAGTAATGGAGGGGTCTGATGATGACTGGAGAGATGACACTGCTGGGACATTATACAGTAATGGAGGGGTCTGGTGATGACTGGAGAGGTGACACTGCTGGGACATTATACAGTAATGGAGGGGTCTGGTGATGACTGGAGAGGTGACACTGCTGGGACATTATACAGTAATGGAGGAGTCTGGTGATGACTGGAGAGGTGACACTGCTGGACATTATACAGTAATGGAGGAGTCTGGTAATGACTGGAGAGGTGACACTGCTGGGACAATATACCGTAATGGAGGGGTCTGGTGATGACTGGAGAGAGGACAACGTTGGGACATTGTACAGTAATGGAGGGGTCTGGTTATGACTAGACAGGTGACACTGCTGGGACATTATACAGTAATGGAGGGGTCTGGTTATGACTAGAGAGGTGACCCTGCTGGAACATTATACAGTAATGGAGGGGTCTGGTGATGACTGGAGAAGTGACACTGTTGGGACATTATACAGTCATTATGTCACTGGCCATTAGATATATGTATAATGTACAAGCAGTGTCACCTCTACATTCATCACCAGACCCCTCCATTACTGAATAATATCCCAGCAGTGTCACCTCTCAAGTCATCACCAGACCCCTCCATGTAATGTCACAGCAGTGCCACCTCTCCAGTCATCACCAGACCCCTTCTATTCCTGTATAATGTCCCAGCAGTGTCACCTCTCCAGTCATCACCAGACCCCTCCATTACTGTATAATGTCCCAGCAGTGTCACCTCTCCAGTCATCACCAGACCCCTCCATTACTGTATAATGTCCCAGCAGGGTCACCTCTCCAGTCATCACCAGATCCCTCCATTACTGTATAATGTCCCAGCAAGGTCAACTCTCCAGTCATCACCAGACCCCTCCATTACTGTATAATGTCCCAGCAGGGTCACCTCTCCAGTCATCACCAGACCCCTCCATTACTGTATTATGTCCCAGCAGTGTCACCTCTCCATTCATCACCAGACCCCTCCATTACTGTATAATGTCCCAGCAGTGTCACCTCTCCAGTCACCACCAGACCCCTCCATTACTGTATAATGTCCCAGCAGTGTCACCTCTCTAATCATCACCAGACCCCTCCATTACTGTATAATGTCCCAGCAGTGTCACCTCTCAAGTCATCACCAGACCCCTCCATGTAATGTCACAGCAGTGCCACCTCTCCAGTCATCACCAGACCCTTCCATTACTGTATAATGTCCCAGCAGGGTCAACTCTCCAGTCATCACCAGACCCCTCCATTACTGTACAATGTCCAGCAGTGTCACCTCTCCAGTCATCACCAGACCCCTCCATTACTGTATAATGTCCCAGCAGTGTCACCTCTCTAATCATCACCAGACCCCTCCATTACTGTATAATGTCCCAGCAGTGTCACCTCTCCAGTCATCACCAGACCCCTCCATTACTGTATAATGTCCCAGCAGTGTCACCTCTCCAGTCACCACCAGACCCCTCCATTACTGTATAATGTCCCAGTAGTGTCACCTCTCCAGTCATCACCAGACCCCTCCATGTAATGTCCCGGCAGTGTCACCTCTCCAGTCATCACCAGACCCCTCCATTACTGTATAATGTCCCAGCAGTGTCACCTCTCTAATCATCACCAGACCCCTCCATTACTATATAATGTCCCAGCAGTGTCGCCTCTCCAGTCATCACCAGACCCCTCCATTACTGTATAATGTCCCAGCAGTGTCACCTCTCCAGTCATCACCAGACCCCTCCATTACTGTATAGTGTCCCAGCAGTGTCACCTCTCAAGTCATCACCAGACCCCTCCATTACTGTATAATTTCCCAGCAGTGTCACCTCTCCAGTCATCACAGACCCCTCCTTTACTGCATAATGTCCCAGCAGTGTCACCTCTCCAGTCATCACCAGACCCCTCCATTACTGTATAATGTCCCAGCAGTGTCACCTCTCTAATCATAACCAGACCCCTCCATTACTGTATAATGTCCCTGCAGTGTCACCTCTCCAGTCATCACCAGACCCCTCCATTACTGTATAATGTCCCAGCAGTGTCACCTCTCATGTCATCACCAGACCCCTCCATTACTGTATAATGTCCCAGCAGTGTCACCTCTCAAGTCATCACCAGACCCCTCCATTACTGTATAATGTCCCAGCAGTGTCACCTCTCAAGTCATCACCAGACCCCTCCATTACTGTATAATGTCCCAGCAGTGTCACCTGTCAAGTCATCACCAGACCCCTCCATTACTGTATAATGTCCCAGCAGTGTCACCTCTCTAATCATCACCAGACCCCTCCATTACTGTATAATGTCCCAGCAGTGTCACCTCTCCAGTCATCACCAGACCCCTCCATTACTGTATAATGTCCCAGCAGTGTCACCTCTCTAATCATCACCAGACCCCTCCATTACTGTATAATGTCCCTGCAGTGTCACCTCTCCAGTCATCACCAGACCCCTCCATTACTGTATAATGTCCCTGCAGTGTCACCTCTCCAGTCATCACCAGACCCCTCCATTACTGTATAATGTCCCAGCAGTGTCACCTCTCATGTCATCACCAGACCCCTCCATTACTGTATAATGTCCCAGCAGTGTCACCTCTCAAGTCATCACCAGACCCCTCCATTACTGTATAATGTCCCAGCAGTGTCACCTCTCAAGTCATCACCAGACCCCTCCATTACTGTATAATGTCCCAGCAGTGTCACCTCTCAAGTCATCACCAGACCCCTCCATTACTGTATAATATTCCAGCAGTGTCACCTCTCAAGTCATCACCAGACCCCTCCATGTAATGTCACAGCAGTGCCACCTCTCCAGTCATCGCCAGACCCCTCCATTACTGTATAATGTCCCAGCAGTGTCACCTCTCCAGTCATCACCAGACCCCTCCATTACTGTATAATGTTCCAGCAGGGTCAACTCTCCAGTCATCACCAGACCCCTCCATTACTGTACAATGTCCCAGCAGTGTCACCTCTCCAGTCATCACCAGACCCCTCCATTACTGTATAATGTCCCAGCAGTGTCACCTCTCCAGTCATCACCAGACCCCTCCATTACTGTATAATGTCCCAGCAGTGTCACCTCTCCAGTCACCACCAGACCCCTCCATTACTGTATAATGTCCCAGTAGTGTCACCTCTCCAGTCATCACCAGACCCCTCCATGTAATGTCCCGGCAGTGTCACCTCTCCAGTCATCACCAGACCCTTCCATTACTGTATAATGTCCCAGCAGTGTCACCTCTCTAATCATCACCAGACCCCTCCATTACTATATAATGTCCCAGCAGTGTCGCCTCTCCAGTCATCACCAGACCCCTCCATTACTGTATAATGTCCCAGCAGTGTCACCTCTCCAGTCATCACCAGACCCCTCCATTACTGTATAGTGTCCCAGCAGTGTCACCTCTCAAGTCATCACCAGACCCCTCCATTACTGTATAATTTCCCAGCAGTGTCACCTCTCCAGTCATCACAGACCCCTCCTTTACTGCATAATGTCCCAGCAGTGTCACCTCTCCAGTCATCACCAGACCCCTCCATTACTGTATAATGTCCCAGCAGTGTCACCTCTCTAATCATCACCAGACCCCTCCATTACTGTATAATGTCCCTGCAGTGTCACCTCTCCAGTCATCACCAGATCCCTCCATTACTGTATAATGTCCCAGCAGTGTCACCTCTCATGTCATCACCAGACCCCTCCATTACTGTATAATGTCCCAGCAGTGTCACCTCTCAAGTCATCACCAGACCCCTCCATTACTGTATAATGTCCCAGCAGTGTCACCTCTCAAGTCATCACCAGACCCCTCCATTACTGTATAATGTCCCAGCAGTGTCACCTCTCAAGTCATCACCAGACCCCTCCATTACTGTATAATATTCCAGCAGTGTCACCTCTCAAGTCATCACCAGACCCCTCCATGTAATGTCACAGCAGTGCCACCTCTCCAGTCATCGCCAGACCCCTCCATTACTGTATAATGTCCCAGCAGTGTCACCTCTCCAGTCATCACCAGACCCCTCCATTACTGTATAATGTTCCAGCAGGGTCAACTCTCCAGTCATCACCAGACCCCTCCATTACTGTACAATGTCCCAGCAGTGTCACCTCTCCAGTCATCACCAGACCCCTCCATTACTGTATAATGTCCCAGCAGTGTCACCTCTCCAGTCATCACCAGACCCCTCCATGTAATGTCCCGGCAGTGTCACCTCTCCAGTCATCACCAGACCCTTCCATTACTGTATAATGTCCCAGCAGTGTCACCTCTCTAATCATCACCAGACCCCTCCATTACTATATAATGTCCCAGCAGTGTCGCCTCTCCAGTCATCACCAGACCCCTCCATTACTGTATAATGTCCCAGCAGTGTCACCTCTCCAGTCATCACCAGACCCCTCCATTACTGTATAGTGTCCCAGCAGTGTCACCTCTCCAGTCATCACCAGACCCCTCCATTACTGTATAATGTCCCAGCAGTGTCACCTCTCTAATAATCACCAGACCCCTCCATTACTGTATAATGTCCCAGCAGTGTCACCTCTCTAATCATCACCAGACCCCTCCATTACTGTATAATGTCCTAGCAGTGTCACCTCTCCAGTCATCACCAGACCCCTCCATTACTGTATAATGTCCCAGCAGTGTCACCTCTCCAGTCATCACCAGACCCCTCCATTACTGTATAATGTCCCAGCAGTGTCACCTCTCCAGTCATCACCAGACCCCTCCATTACTGTATAGTGTCCCAGCAGTGTCACCTCTCCAGTCATCATCAGACCACATTATCTGCACGTCATCTAACTTCTCCTTCCTGTTGCTTCTTTGACCATTTCCTAGCCGCACCTGTTTTACCATACTGACCGGACGCCATTTTTCAAATCTAACCTGCTTGTTTTTTATTCGTACCATTTTTGTCATCCATACTTCATTTTGATAATATTTTTCCATGTTTTGGACCACAATTATTCTTGCGCTTTTCTGTTGTTTATTTTCTTTTTTTTTTTAATGGCATTCACCGTGCGGGATGAATAACATTTTGAACATGACAATACCTATTATATATACTTTTTTTTTTGTAATAATGTAATAATTTGGGCGTTATTGAGAAAGAGACATAATCTATATATTTTTTTTAACTCTTTTTTATTTATGTATTTGTAAACCTTTTGTTTTGATACTTTTTACCTGTTATACTATACTGTACATCTGTACTGCAGCACAACTCTCTGTATTACACCATGGCCACCATCGGGACCCCACAATCGCATCTCTGGGTCACCGATGGGGACAAGTGGAGCTCCCTGCGGCTGTCAATCCAGGATTGGCAAAGCTGGTCATTTATGTGTAGATCATCGGGGACATGAAGTTTATTCATTGTTAATAAAAAATAATAAAAAGTAAAAAATTCAAAAATACGTAAAGAACAATATAAAATGTGTCACATTCCACCATATAATTTATAAAGCTGCGGTGCTGCACGTATCCAAGGGATTGCCCCGTATGGCAGTAAGATGAGGTCAGGGCAGATATATTAGAAAAGATGAGAGGGGAGACCGTGTATCTCTATTATAGATCACATGACTTGATAAGTCATCATAGTAAAGGGTTAATTTGTAATTTTTTATAGATGTAGTCGAGGATTGGTGTAAGACATATTACAGAAGATAACACTGACGGGGGAGGGAGGAGCATAAATGATGAGGCGACACATTGTAACAGATATTTAGAAAACTAGGAGCTAGGCTCCGCCCAAATGGCACCTAGAGTCCAAGATGAAGACTTTCCCCAAAAATTTCAGGACTGATCCCTGAGGAAGAGATACAGTTTTCAGAAACACGTAGGAGCCATGGATGACACAATCCATTATACCCCAGAGGACACCCCCTTATTATACCCCAGGGGACACCCCCTATTTATACCCCAGAGGACACCCCCTTATTATACCCCAGAGGACACCCACTTATTATACCCTAGAAGACACCCCCTCATTATACCTCAGAGGACGCCCCCTTATTATACTCCAGAAGACACTCCCTTATAATACCCCAGAAGATACCCCCATTATTATACCCCAGAAGACACCCCCTTATCACACCCCCGAGGACACCCCCTCATTATACCCCAGAAGACACCCCCTCATTATACCTCAGAGGACGCCCCCTTATAATACCCCAGAAGACACCCCCTTATCACACCCCCGAGGACACCCACTCATTATACCCCAGAAGACACCCCCTCATTATACCTCAGAGGACGCCCCCTTATTTTACTCCAGAAGACACTCCCTTATAATACCCCAGAAGATACCCCCTTTATTATACCCCAGAAGACACCCCCTTATCACACCCCCGAGGACACCCCCTCATTATACCCCAGAAGACACCCCCTCATTATACCTCAGAGGACGCCCCCTTATAATACCCCAGAAGATACCCCCATTATTATACCCCAGAAGACACCCCCTTATTACACCCCAGAGGACACTCCCTTATTATACCCCAGAAGACACCCCCTTTTTACACCCCATAGGACACCCCCTTATTATACCACAGAGAGCACAGTCACCGATCAGGGGATTGTCATAGTGTGAGGGGTAACTAGCGGTACCCAGTGCTATAAGGGGCACCTCTTACCATATAGTGAGGGATATAAGAAGAGTAAGGGCCGTGTATACAGCTGAGGACCATAAATTGATCGGGGGGGGGGGGGGGGGGGGGATGTGGTGTTTGTTGTATTATCAGATGTTACAATGTATTTGTGATTTCGATGACTATTGGACACACGGAAGGATAAGAGCAGCGTCAGCTTTAGTCATTATTACATAATAAAGACAAATAGGGTACTGACAGCAGCGTCCAGATCCCAAGGGGCCGATTATCCCCCCTGTAATATGAGCGCAGATGGATGAGACCCACGGTGGGGGGGGGGGATATAGTCTTCAGAAAGTCACAACAGACACCACATTATGGGTTTAATAAAGAAAAACAAGAATATTCCCAGAAGTTATAAAGTAAAAGTATCACATGATGTATAAACATAATAATAAATCCTGGGTGCGTATCGCGCACGCGGTTTCTCCTCTTTCTTTAGCCGGCCTTCCTTGGACGTGGCCTCCACCCCCACCCTCCTTGTCTCTTCTATCCTTCACTTCTAGGCATACCTTTTCTGCCCTTCGGGGCTCCCTGACTAGTGGGTCCATGTTACCCATCACCCAGATTTCCCCCCTGGCGCCTCGACTCGTGGGTTCTTAGGTGGGGACAAATCAAACCCTCTCCATTTCACACATGTGCTCTCCTCCTCTGACTTACGCCCTGATCTAGTTTCTCGTGTACGGGCGCCTTTTGAATATATACAGCTGCGCCACTTTTATACCACCATAGGGCGCTCTACGCGCTTACACAGACCATTGACACAGTTTGAACAGCTCTGTCTTCAGCCTCCCCTACCACCTCACACCATAGGCTTTCTCTATAGGATACTACTATCCCGCTACTCCACTTCACTGCCTGCTTTTTGTGCTGCCTGGGAGTCGGAACTTAATACACAATTCACACCTGAGCAATGGCGGAAATGCTTCTACCTGTCCCACAAGTCGGTTATTGCTAATAGAACACAAGAAACTAGCTACAAGATCCCCTCCCGGTGGTAACGTACTCCAGAGCAGCTACACCGATGGTTCCCCTATGTTTCTGAGAATTGCTGGCGATGTGACCTCTCAGCTGGCACCGTGTTGCACATTTGGTGGGACTGTCCTTCTCTGCGTACCTTTTGGACTACGGTCCGCCAGATAGTGGGTAGGATCACCGGTGTGGCTGTCCCGGACTCTCCTGAGGCCTCTCTCTTATTTGTTTGATATGTCCTCCTCTGGATATAAGAAATCTCTCTTGCGATATTTACTGCAGGCGACGAAGTCGGTTATTCCTCGTAAGTGGAGATCTCCTGTCTCCCCCACGATGGGTGAATGGATAGCGGAGGGAAACTACTTCCAACGTATGGAGGAACTAATTGCCTTGACCCCTGCAGAGAACGATCGCTATACTAAAACTTGGTTTGACCGGCTGTCTTTCCAGTCTACTCCTGAATATCGTACTCTGCTTTCCCCTCAGAACCCAGTGGCTCCTGTTCCTGGCCCCTCCACCTGACTTCTTATCTCTTTGTTCTCTCCCATCTGTGGACTCCTAATTCTTTTCTCCTTTCCCTTGTCTTGTCCCCTTGTGTTTGTACCCTTGCGCCCTTCTTGTGAACATCTTGTTACCTGGAATTTGTCATCAGTTTCCTTACTCATGTTGCGTACGTATCTGGCTGGACACGATTTGGTTAATGTAATTTGAATTTTCCAGTATTCTATAGAATTTTCCAGTACCGTATATACTCGAGTATAAGCCGACCCGAGTATAAGCCGAGACCCCTAATTTCAACCCAAAATCCCAGGAAAAGTTATTGACTCGAGTATAAGCCTAGGGTGGGAAATACATCATCCCCCCCTGTCATCATCCAGACCCGTCATTAACATCCTCATCACCGCCTGTCATCATCCAGACCCTCATCATCATCACCTGTCATCATCCCACACCCCCCCTTCATCATCCCCTTGTCATCATCCCCACCCCCCTTCATCATCCCCTTGTAATCATCCCACACACCCCCCCCCCTTCATCATCCCCACCCCCCTTCCTCATCCCACACCCCCACTTCATCATCCTCTTATCATCCGCCCTCAGTGGTTTTCAACCTGCGGACCTCCAGAGGTTTCAAAACTACAACTCCCAGCAAGCCCGGGCAGCCATCGGCTGTCCGGGCTTGCTGGGAGTTGTAGTTTTGAAACCTCCGGAGGTCCGCAGGTTGAAGACCACTGCGGCCTTCGACATCATCCAGCCCCCTCTCACCCCCTTTAGTTCTGTACAGTACTCGCCTCCGCTCGGCGCTGGTCCGATGCTGCAGGACTGTCCGGTGAGGAGGTCGTCCGGTGGGATAGTGGTTCCGGGCTGCTATCTTCACCGGGGGCGCCTCTTCTCCGCGCTGCGGGCCCGAAATAGAGGCGTTGCCTGGACGATGGCGCAGAAGTACGTTGGCAAGGCAACGTGACTATTCTGGGGCCGGGTATGAAGCGCTTAGAAGAGGCCTCCCCGGTGAAGATAGCAGCCCGGAACCACTATCCCACCGGACAACCTCCTCACCGGACAGTCCTGCAGCACCGGACCAGCGCCGAGCGGAGGCGAGTACTGTACAGAACTAAAGGGGGGTGAGAGGGGGCTGGATGATGTCGAAGGCCGCAGTGGTCTTCAACCTGCGGACCTCCGGAGGTTTCACAACTACAACTCCCAGCAAGCCCGGACAGCCGATGGCTGCCCGGGCTTGCTGGGAGTTGTAGTTTTGAAACCTCTGGAGGTCCGCAGGTTGAAGACCACTGCGGGTCGAGAGTTCACTCGAGTATAAGCCGAGGGGGGTGTTTTCAGCACGAAAAATCGTGCTGAAAAACTCGGCTTATACTCGAGTATATACGGTGCTTCTCTTTCTCAGTTTGAGGTTTACTGAGATGCTTCATTGTTCCCTGATCGGGAGTTTGGTGTTATGTAACGCCTGAACATAGACTTGTTCTGCACCAATATACTTGTACGGTGATTGCACTTTGTTTGTTTCTTTGATTTTATTTGAAACTGAATAAAACTTTAATTGGAAAAAAAAAAAAAACATAATAATAAATCTGTAATTTATTCTACACAACATTATTCTGGTGTATGTTCTGCCATAATCCAGGCCCATAAGGTATAGTAATGGGGGTAGGGTTTCTTATCTGATGAGTTTTAAAGTCTAATTTCCATGAAAAACATTTTCTACATACACAACATCAAAGTGTCTTTTCTCATGTCTAACAAGATGTGAGTTACTTCTAAAACATTTCCCACATTCTGAACAAGAATATGGCTTTTCTCCTGTGTGTATTCTCTCATGTATAACAAGATCTGATTTTTGTTTAAAACATTTTCCACATTCTGAACATGAATACGGCTTCTCTCCTGTGTGACTTCTCTTATGTGTAATAAAATTTGTTTGCTCTCTGAAACATTTCCCACATTCTGAACAAGAATACGGTTTCTCTCCTGTGTGAATTCTCTCATGTCGAACAAGATCTGATTTTTGTTTAAAACATTTCCCACATTCTGAACATGAAAACGGCTTCTCTCCTGTGTGAATTCTCTCATGTACAATAAGAGCTGATTTATCTGTAAAACATTTTCCACATTCTAAACATGAACACGGCTTCTCTCCTGTGTGAATCCTCTCGTGTGTAACAAGTAATGATTTCTGTTTAAAACATTTTCCACATTCTGAACATGAATATGGCATCTCTCCTGTGTGAATTCTCTGGTGAATAACAAGATACGATTTTTGTTTAAAACATTTTCCACATTCTGAACATGAATACGGCTTCTCTCCTGTGTGAATTCTCTCATGTATAACAAGATGTGATTTTCTTTTAAAACATTTTCCACATTCTGAACATGAATACGGCTTCTCTCCTGTATGAATTCTTTTGTGTGTTAAAAGATGTGATCTTTGTGTAAACAGTTTCCCACATTCATTACATTGAATCCTTTTCCCATGTTTCTGCTGTGTCCATGTGGTAACAATGTGCGGTTGGTCAGGAGAAGGTTCCTCGTGATCTGGAGGATCATTATATGATAGATCTGGATGGACATTAGGGGTAAGGAGGTCTTCTCCTGAGGAGCGCTCCATGATCTCTCCATCTTGTCCTGAGGAGCGCTCCATGATCTCTCCATCTTCTCCTGAGGAGCGCTCCATGATCTCTCCATCTTCTCCTTTATCACTCACAGATAACATGACGTCTTCTATGTTCTTACTGGGATTTCCTGTTGGGATAAAAATGGATTATGGGAAATGTATAAATTATTATTAGGTTGGAAACACACAAGAAGTTTTGATGTTTTGATGCAGTTTTTGATGGTCACCTGACCCCAGAAGAGAATACAGAGGAGAGGAAAGTTTTTTTTTTTTTTTTTTGGGGGGGGGGGTAACTTTGGCCACTGACTCTGCTTATAACAGGTAACTTTGGGGTTAACTTTGGGCAGATTTTTCTGCTTATAACAGCATTTAGAAATATATGAGCCACCGGGAGGAGCTATGTAAGAGAAGACTGAGCCACCAGGAGGAGCTCTGTAAGAGAAGACTGAGCCACCAGGAGGAGCTATGTAAGGGAAGACTGAGCCACCAGGAGGAGCTATGTAAGAGAAGACTGAGCCACCAGGAGGAGCTATGTAAGAGAACACTGAGCCACCAGGAGGAGCTATGTAAGAGAAGACTGAGCCACCAGGAGGAGCTATGTAAGAGAAGGCGGAGCCACCAGGAGGAGCTATGTAAGGGATGATTGAGCCACCGGGAGGAGCTATGTAAGAGAAGACGGAGCCACCAGGGGGAGCTATGTAAGGGAAGACTGAGCCACCAGGAGGAGCTATGTAAGAGAAGACGGAGCCACCAGGAGGAGCTATGTAAGAGAAGACTGAGCCACCAGGGGGAGCTATGTAAGAGAAGACTGAGCCACCAGGAGGAGCTATGTAAGAGAAGACTGAGCCACCAGGAGGAGCTATGTAAGAGAAGACTAATCCACCAGGAGGAGCTATGTAAGAGAAGACTGAGCCACCAGGGGGAGCTATGTAAGAGAAGACTGATCCACCAGGAGGAGCTATGTAAGAGAAGACTGAGCCACCAGGAGGAGCTATGTAAGGGAAGACTGAGCCACCAGGGGGAGCTATGTAAGGGAAGACTGAGCCACCAGGAGGAGCTATGTAAGGGAAGACTGAGCCACCAGGAGGAGCTATGTAAGAGAAGACTGAGCCACAAGGAGGAACTATGTAAGGGAAGACTGAGCCACCAGGGGGAGCTAAGTAAGAGAAGACTGATCCCCCAGAAGGAGCTATGTAAGGGAAGACTGATCCACCAGGAGGAGCTATGTAAGGGAAGACTGAGCCACCAGGAGGCGCTATGTAAGAGAAGACTGATCCACCAGGAGGAGCTATGTGAGGGAAGACTGAGCCACCAGGAGGAGCTATGTAAGAGAAGACTGAGCCACCAGGAGGAGCTATGTAATAGAAGACTGATCCACCAGGAGGAGCTATGTAAGGGAAGACTGATCCACCAGGAGGAGCTATGTAAGGGAAGATTGAGCCACCGGGAGGAGCTATGTAAGAGAAGACGGAGCCACCAGGAGGAGCTATGTAAGAGAAGACTGATCCACCAGGGGGAGCTATGTAAGAGAAGACTGAGCCACCAGGAGGAGCTATGTAAGAGAAGACTGATCCACCAGGAGGAGCTATGTAAGAGAAGACTGAGCCACCAGGAGGAGCTATGTAAGAGAAGACTGAGCCACCAGGAGGAGCTATGTAAGGGAAGATTGAGCCACCGGGAGGAGCTATGTAAGAGAAGACTGAGCCACCAGGAGGAGCTATGTAAGAGAAGACTGATCCACCAGGGGGAGCTATGTAAGGGAAGACTGAGCCACCAGGAGGAGCTATGTAAGGGAAGACTGAGCCACCAGGGGGAGCTATGTAAGAGAAGACTGATCCACCAGGAGGAGCTATGTAAGAGAAGACTGAGCCACCAGGAGGAGCTATGTAAGAGAAGACTGAGCCACCAGGTGGAGCTATGTAAGAGAAGACTGAGCCACCAGGAGGAGCTATGTAAGAGAAGACTGATCCACCAGGAGGAGCTATGTAAGAGAAGACTGAGCCACCAGGTGGAGCTATGTAAGAGAAGACTGAGCCACCAGGAGGAGCTATGTAATAGAAGACTGATCCACCAGGAGGAGCTATGTAAGGGAAGACTGATCCACCAGGAGGAGCTATGTAAGGGAAGATTGAGCAACCAGGAGGAGCTATGTAAGGGAAGATTGAGCCACCGGGAGGAGCTATGTAAGAGAAGACGGAGCCACCAGGAGGAGCTATGTAAGAGAAGACTGATCCACCAGGAGGAGCTATGTAAGAGAAGACTGAGCCACCAGGGGGAGCTATGTAAGAGAAGACTGAGCCACCAGGTGGAGCTATGTAAGAGAAGACTGAGCCACCAGGAGGAGCTATGTAATAGAAGACTAATCCACCAGGAGGAGCTATGTAAGAGAAGACTGAGCCACCAGGGGGAGCTATGTAAGAGAAGACTGATCCACCAGGAGGAGCTATGTAAGGGAAGACTGATCCACCAGGAGGAGCTATGTAAGGGAAGATTGAGCCACCAGGAGGAGCTATGTAAGGGAAGATTGAGCCACCGGGAGGAGCTATGTAAGAGAAGACGGAGCCACCAGGAGGAGCTATGTAAGAGAAGACTGATCCACCAGGAGGAGCTATGTAAGGGAAGATTGAGCCACCAGGAGGAGCTATGTAAGGGATGATTGAGCCACCGGGAGGAGCTATGTAAGAGAAGACGGAGCCACCAGGAGGAGCTATGTAAGAGAAGACTGATCCACCAGGAGGAGCTATGTAAGAGAAGACTGAGCCACCAGGGGGAGCTATGTAAGGGAAGACTGAGCCACCAGGAGGAGCTATGTAAGGGAAGACTGAGCCACCAGGAGGAGCTATGTAAGGGAAGACTGATCCACCAGGAGGAGCTATGTAAGGGAAGACTGAGCCACCAGGAGGAGCTATGTAAGGGAAGACTGAGCCACCAGGAGGAGCTATGTAAGGGAAGACTGATCCACCAGGGGGAGCTATGTAAGAGAAGACGGAGCCACCAGGAGGAGCTATGTAAGAGAAGACTGAGCCACCAGGAGGAGCTATATAAGGGAAGACTGAGCCACCAGGAAGAGCTACGTAAGAGAGGACTGAGCCACCAGGGGGAGCTATGTAAGGGAAGATTGAGCCACCGGGAGGAGCTATGTAAGGGAAGACTGAGCAACCAGGAGGAGCTATGTAAGAGAAGACTGATCCACCAGGAGGAGCTATGTAAGGGAAGACTGATCCACCAGGAGAAGGTATGTAAGAGAAGACTGATCCACCAGGAGGAGCTATGTAAGGGAAGACTGAGCCACCAAGAGGAGCTATGTAAGGTAAGACTGAGCCACCAGGAGGAGCTATGTAAGGGAAGACTGAGCCACCAGGAGGAGCTATGTAAGGGAAGACTGAGCAACCAGGATGAGCTATGTAAGGGAAGACTGAGCCACCAGGAAGAGCTATGTAAGAGAAGACGGAACCACCAGGGGGAGCTATGTAAGGGAAGACTGAGCCACCAGGAGGAGCTATGTAAGGAAAGACTGAGCCACCAGTAGGAGCTATGTAAGAGAAGACGGAGCCACCAGGAGGAGCTATGTAAGAGAAGACTGAGCTACCAGGAGGAGCTATATAAGGGAAGACTGAGCCACCAGGAAGAGCTATGTAAGAGAAGACTGAGCCACCAGGGGGAGCTACGTAAGGGAAGACTGAGACACCAGGAGGAGCTATGTAAGGGAAGACTGAGCAACCAGGAGGAGCTATGTAAGAGAAGACTGATCCACCAGGAGGAGCTATGTAAGGGAAGACTGAGCCACCAGGAGGAGCTATGTAAGGGAAGACTGAGCAACCAGGATGAGCTATGTAAGGGAAGACTGATCCACCAGGAGGAGCTATGTAAGGGAAGACTGAGCCACCAGGGGGAGCTATGTAAGAGAAGACTGATTCACCAGGAGGAGCTATGTAAGGGAAGGCGGAGCCACCAGGAGGAGCTATGTAAGAGAAGACTGAGCCACCAGGAGGAGCTATGTAAGGGAAGACTGATCCACCAGGAGGAGCTATGTGAGGGAAGACTGAGCCACCAGGAGGAGCTATGTGAGGGAAGACTGAGCCACCAGGAGGAGCTATGTGAGGGAAGACTGAGCCACCAGGAGGAGCTATGTAAGGGAAGACTGAGCCACCAGGAGGAGCTATGTAAGGGAAGGCTGAGCCACCAGGAGGAGCTATGTAAGAGAAGACTGAGCCACCAGGGGGAGCTATGTAAGGGAAGACTGAGCCACCAGGAGGAGCTATGTAAGGGAAGACTGATCCACCAGGAGGAGCTATGTAAGGGAAGACTGAGCCACCAGGAGGAGCTATGTGAGGGAAGACTGAGCCACCAGGAGGAGCTATGTAAGGGAAGACTGAGCCACCAGGAGGAGCTATGTGAGGGAAGACTGAGCCACCAGGAGGAGCTATGTAAGGGAAGGCGGAGCCATTGGGAAATGACAGATGTGTCCAGTCTGTGAGATCCAGGAGAAAAGGAAATTATATACACTTGGGATGGAATTTATCAAAGATTTACCTGCTAGTTCGGGTGTACAAAATGGCTTAATTTGTCAGTGTTAAAATTTACGACTTTTCTTTGGATTTTTGGTTTACACAAGAAATCAGGTTGAGTTGTTATACACAGATTTGTAATAAGTTTAATAAAGCGGTGATGGAGTCTACATGGGCTCAGACCAGTCTCTGGGTTCACACTACCTTTTGGACATACATTCCCACCGTATCCGGTTTTCTGACCAGACCTAAAACTGTGGTATACTGCGGCTTTAGGTCCGGTCAGAAAACTGGATATGGGGCAAAAAGGAGCCGAATCTTACTCCGGTCGGCTCATTCAAATGAATAAGATGGGGGCGGGGTCCCCGCATGTCCAAAACGTAGTGTGAACCCTGGCCATGGACAGCGAAGGACTGAAAGATGGTTTCCCCTGCCCGGCAACAGACAAAAAACACTTCATGTTGTTTACCTATAAAGCTTATAAGGACAATGGAATGTGTAATGTCATGTGACCTGCCTAAAGTGGGGGATTTTAAACTGTTGATTACCTCATGTCTTGGGGAGGGGGACATAAAAACTGCTGTTTTACCTCAATAAATCAGTTTATGTTCTGAGTTCACATGGACCAGAGGTGAGTGATGTCTTCTCTGAGGGGACATAATGATCACATGGTTCTGGTGTCTTCTCTGAGGAGACATAAGGATCACATGGTTCTGGTGTCTTCTCTGAGGGGACATAATGATCACATGGTTCTGGGGTCTTCTCTGAGAGGACATAAGGATCACATGGTTCTGGGGTCTTCTCTGAGGGGACATAAGGATCACATGGTTCTGGGGTCTTCTCTGAGAGGACATAATGATCACATGGTTCTGGTGTCTTCTCTGAGGAGACATAAGGATCACATGGTTCTGGTGTCTTCTTTGAGAGGACATAAGGATCACATGGTTCTGGTGTCTTCTCTGAGGAGACATAATGATCACATCGTTCTGGTGTCTTCTCTGAGAGGAAATAATGATCACATGGTTCTGGTGTCTTCTCTGAGGAGACATAAGGATCACATGGTTCTGGTGTCTTCTCTGAGGGGACATAATGATCACATGGTTCTGGTGTCTTCTCTGATGGGACATAAGGATCACATGGTTCTGGTGTCTTCTCTGAAGACATAATGATCACATGGTTCTGGTGTCTTCTCTGAGAGGACATAACGATCACATGGTTCTGGTGTCTTCTCTGAGGACATAATGATCACATGGTTCTGGTGTCTTCTCTGAGGGGACATAATGATCACATGGTTCTGGTGTCTTCTCTGATGTGACATAAGGATCACATGGTTCTGGTGTCTACTCTGAGGACATAATGATCACATGGTTCTGGTGTCTTCTCTGATGTGACATAAGGATCACATGGTTCTGGTGTCTTCTCTGAGGACATAATGATCACATGGTTCTGGTGTCTTCTCTGAGAGGACATAATGATCACATGGTTCTGGTGTCTACTCTGAGGGGACATAATGATCACATGGTTCTGGTGTCTTCTCTGAGGAGACATAATGATCACATGGTTCTGGTGTCTTCACTTAGAGGACATAAGGATCACATGGTTCTGGTGTCTTCTCTGAGGGGACATAAGGATCACATGGTTCTGGTGTCTTCTCTGATGGGACATAAGGATCACATGGTTCTGGTGTCTTCTCTGAGAGGACATAAGGATCACATGGTTCTGGTGTCTTCTCTGAGAGGACATAATGATCACATGGTTCTGGGGTCTTCTCTGAGGGAACGTAATGATCACATGGTTCTGGTGTCTTCTCTGAGGGGACATAATGATCACATGGTTCTGGTGTCTTCTCTGAGGTGACATAAAGATCACATGATTCTGGTGTCTTCTCTGAGGTGACATAAAGATCACATGGTTCTGGTGTCTTCTCTGAGGACATAATGATCACATGGTTCTGGTGTCTTCTCTGAGGACATAATGATCACATGGTTCTGGTGTCTTCTCTGAGAGGACATAATGATCACATGGTTCTGGTGTCTTCTCTGAGGGGACATAAGGATCACATGGTTCTGGTGTCTTCTCTGAGGACTTAATGATCACATGGTTCTGGTGTCTTCTCTGAGGTGACATAAGGATCACATGGTTCTGGTGTCTACTCTGAGGGGACATAATGATCACATGGTTCTGGTGTCTTCTCTGAGGAGACATAATGATCACATGGTTCTGGTGTCTTCACTTAGAGGACATAAGGATCACATGGTTCTGGTGTCTTCTCTGAGGGGACATAATGATCACATGGTTCTGGTGTCTTCTCTGAGGGGACATAAGGATCACATGGTTCTGGTGTCTTATCTGAGGGGACATAATGATCACATGGTTCTGGTGTCTTCTCTGAGGAGACATAATGATCACATGGTTCTGGTGTCTTCTCTGAGGGGACATAAGGATCACATGGTTCTGGTGTCTTCTCTGAGGACATAATGATCACATGGTTCTGGTGTCTTCTCTGAGGACATAAGGATCACATGGTTCTGGTGTCTTCTCTGAGGGGACATAATGATCACATGGTTCTGGGGTCTTCTCTGAGAGGACATAATGATCACATGGTTCTGGTGTCTTCTCTGAGGGGACATAATGATCCCATGGTTCTGGTGTCTTCTCTGAGGGGACATAATGATCACATGGTTCTGATGTCTTCTCTGAGGGGACATAAGGATCACATGGTTCTGGTGTCTTCTCTGAGGACATAATGATCACATGGTTCTGGTGTCTTCTCTGAGGAGACATAATGATCACATGGTTCTGGGGTGTTCTCTGAGAGGACAAAAGGATCACATGGTTCTTGTGTCTTCTCTGAGGGGACATAATGATCACATGGTTCTGGTGTCTTCTCTGAGGGGACATATTGATCACATGGTTCTGGTGTCTTCTCTGAGAGGACATAATGATCACATGGTTCTGGTGTCTTCTCTGAGGAGACATAAGGATCACATGGTTCTGGTGTCTTCCCTGAGGGGACATAATGATCACATGGTTCTGGTGTCTTCTCTGAGGTGACATAAGGATCACATGGTTCTGGTGTCTTCACTGAGGAGACATAAGGATCACATGGTTCTGGTGTCTTCTCTGAGGAGACATAATGATCACATGGTTCTGGTGTCTTCTCTGAGGAGACATAAGGATCACATGGTTCTGGTGTCTTCTCTGAGAGGACGTAATGATTACATGGTTCTGGGGTCTTCTCTGAGGAGACATAAGGATCACATGGTTCTGGTGTCTTCTCTGAGGGGACATAATGATCACATGGTTCTGGGGTCTTCTCTGAGAGGACATAATGATCACATGGTTCTGGTGTCTTCTCTGAGGGGACATAATGATCCCATGGTTCTGGTGTCTTCTCTGAGGAGACATAATAATCACATGGTTCTGGTGTCTTCTCTGAGGGGACATAATGATCACATGGTTCTGGGGTGTTCTCTGAGAGGACAAAAGGATCACATGGTTCTTGTGTCTTCTCTGAGGGGACATAATGATCACATGGTTCTGGTGTCTTCTCTGAGGGGACATATTGATCACATGGTTCTGGTGTCTTCTCTGAGAGGACATAATGATCACATGGTTCTGGTGTCTTCTCTGAGGAGACATAAGGATCACATGGTTCTGGTGTCTTCCCTGAGGGGACATAATGATCACATGGTTCTGGTGTCTTCTCTGAGGTGACATAAGGATCACATGGTTCTGGTGTCTTCACTGAGGAGACATAAGGATCACATGGTTCTGGTGTCTTCTCTGAGGAGACATAAGGATCACATGGTTCTGGTGTCTTCTCTGAGAGGACGTAATGATTACATGGTTCTGGGGTCTTCTCTGAGGAGACATAAGGATCACATGGTTCTGGTGTCTTCTCTGAGGGGACATAAGGATCACATGGTTCTGGTGTCTTCTCTGAGGAGACATAATGATCACATGGTTCTGGTGTCTTCTCTGAGAGGACGTAATGATTACATGGTTCTGGGGTCTTCTCTGAGGAGACATAAGGATCACATGGTTCTGGGGTCTTCTCTGAGGGGACATAATGATCACATGGTTCTGGTGTCTTCTCTGAGGTGACATAATGATCACATGGTTCTGGTGTCTTCTCTGAGGGGACATAATGATCACATGGTTCTGGTGTCTTCTCTGAGGGGACATAATGATCACATGGTTCTGGTGTCTTCTCTGAGGGGACATAACGATCACATGGTTCTGGTGTCTTCTCTGAGGACATAATGATCACATGGTTCTGGTGTCTTCTCTGAGGGGACATAATGATCACATGGTTCTGGTGTCTTCTCTGAGGGGACATAATGATCACATGGTTCTGGTGTCTTCTCTGAGGGGACATAAGGATCACATGGTTCTGGTGTCTTCTCTGAAGGGACATAATGATCACATGGTTCTGGTGTCTTCTCTGAGGGGACATAAGGATCACATGGTTCTGGTGTATTCTCTGAAGGGACATAATGATCACATGGTTCTGGTGTCTTCTCTGAGGGGACATAATGATCACATGGTTCTGGTGTCTTCTCTGAGAGGACATAATGATCACATGGTTCTGGTGTCTTCTCTGAGGACATAAAGATCACATGGTTCTGGTGTCTTCTCTGAGAGGACATAAGGATCACATGGTTCTGGTGTCTTCTCTGAGGGGACATAAGGATCACATGGTTCTGGTGTCTTCTCTGAGGGGACATAATGATCACATGGTTCTGGTGTCTTCTCTGAGAGGACATAAGGATCACATGGTTCTGGTGTCTTCTCTGAGGGGACATAAGGATCACATGGTTCTGGTGTCTTCTCTGAGGGGACATAAGGATCACATGGTTCTGGTGTCTTCTCTGAGGGGACATAAGGATCACATGGTTCTGGTGTCTTCTCTGAGGACATAAAGATCACATGGTTCTGGTGTCTTCTCTGAGAGGACATAAGGATCACATGGTTCTGGTGTCTTCTCTGAGGAGACATAATGATCACATGGTTCTGGTGTCTTCTCTGAGGAGACATAATGATCACATGGTTCTGGGGTCTTCTCTGAGGGGACATAAGGATCACATGGTTCTGGTGTCTTCTCTGAGGGGACATAATGATCACATGGTTCTGGTGTCTTCTCTGAGGAGACATAATGATCACATGGTTCTGGTCTCTTCTCTGAGGAGACATAAGGATCACATGGTTCTGGTGTCTTCTCTGAGGGGACATAATGATCACATGGTTCTGGTGTCTTCTCTGAGGAGACATAAGGATCACATGGTTCTGGTGTCTTCTCTGAGGACATAATGATCACATGGTTCTGGTGTCTTCTCTGAGGGGACATAATGATCACATGGTTCTGGTGTCTTCTCTGAGGGGACATAATGATCACATGGTTCTGGTGTCTTCTCTGAGGGGACATAATGATCACATGGTTCTGGTGTCTTCTCTGAGGGGACATAATGATCACATGGTTCTGGGGGCTTCTCTGAGGGGACATATGGATCACATGATCTCAGGACAACAGAGTGACCCAGTTGTGGTATCAGGACTCCCCCGTGGTGTTTGCGTTACTGAGCAATAGTGAATCACAGCCCGGAATTATTATCCAACTGTACTGTGAACTGTCACCGGGTTACGGTAATGTAGCCTCAACTGAAGAAACCTCAGAATTCCCTCTGTAAATGTATTATTACATACCTGGGGTAACACCTCCTGGAATTATTACATTCCAAGGGTAACACCTCCTGGTATTATTACATACCTGGGGTAACACCTCCTGGAATTATTACATACCTGGGGTAACACCTCCTGGAATTATTACATTCCAAGGGTAACACCTCCTGCAATTATTACATACCTGGGGTAACACCTCCTGGAATTATTACATACCTGGGGTAACACCTCCTGGAATTTCCTCCTTCACTTCCCTCATACATGGGTGATGGTCCCTCATCCTCTCTTCTTCATCCTCCACTTTATTATTAGTCAGATCTCCCCCCTGATGTGACATATAGAACAATTCACTACAATACAGCAGACAGGAGGAGCAACAGAGACCCCCAAAATCTACCCCCACATCTATGACTGCAGGACCCCCCTATAGAGATATAGGATCAGCCTCATCTACCTGATGCTTCTCTGGGACATTTCCCGCTGGACAGTCCTGGGAATACAGAGGACGGGGACACCTCTCGGGTGGATTTCTATCAATGACTCCATCTGTAGGGAACACACAGTGATGAATAGATTATTCCATGTGATGATCAGATGATGGGTGTAGTAGTATCTAGGAGACCCTCCACCAATAAAAGTCTCCCCCTCCTTACACTGCTGATCGGCCCAGAAATCCGTCTCCTCTTCTGCTTCATCTTTAACCTCAACCTTAATATCCATCAGATCTTCACCCTAAAGAAAGAAAAAAAAAAAAAAAAGAAAGTGGCTCCCGAATTCCACCATAACCTGGGGGGCACACGGCCCCATGGTCCCCAGTATACATGTCCCCTCCTCCTCCTTATTTCCTTCTTCCTCCTTTATCTCCACAGGTTGTTTTCCTCAGTTATTCTGCCCGGTAACAGCTGTTCTGCTGAGAGATGGATTCCTGCTTCTGATTGGAGGATCAGATTCTGCCCGGTAACCATGATCTTCTGCCCAGCGATGCTCCAGCCCAACAACAGCATTCTGATTGGCTGGAGGCCCATTGGCGGGAAAAGTATTTCCCTTCTATACTGGGCTGTGGTGTCTCCAGCTCAGTCACCTGTGGGAAGATTAGAAGAAGCCCCGCCCTCCCCCTTTTATTTCACTTTCCTTTCCCTCACAATGTGTAATAGAAGAGGTAAGTGACCCGAGAAGTCATGGGGGACATGTCTATTATTATATATTATTGTGGTTCTGCTATTTTATTACTACGACTTTGGTTTGAGGATTTGGTATTGTCATCATAGATATTTATTTCTTCTTGGGCAGAAGATCGTGGGGGCCCCATCCAGATCTCTTTAATTAGGGTGGGACCTATGGTGCCACCAGCATGGGTTCAATCACTTTATGTTCATATTTAGGGGAGACTTTAACGCCATCTACCTGATGCTTCTCTGGGACATTTCCCTCTGGACAGTCCTGGGAATACAGAGGACGGGGACACCTCTCGGGTGGATTTCTATCAATGACTCCATCTGTAGGGAACACACAGGGAATGAATACATCAGTGCTGGATAGATTTCTATGTTACTAGGTAGTGAGAGTGATATCTATATATATATATATATATCTCTTCTTACCTTGTGATGTGAGGGGCCGGTGATCCTCCATCATGACTATGTCCTGGTACAGATCCTTGTGTCCTTCTACATACTCCCACTCCTCCATGGAGAAATAGACTGCCACATCCTGACACCTTATAGGAACCTGACACACAATGATACCGTCATCACCAGACCCCTCCATTACTGTATAATGTCCCAGCAGTGTCACCTCTCTAATCATCACCAGACCCCTCCATTACTGTATAATGTCCCAGCAGTGTCACCTCTCCAATCATCACCAGACCCCTCCATTACTGTATAATGTCCCAGCAGTGTCACCTCTCCAGTCATCACCAGACCCCTCCATTACAGTATAATGTCCCAGCAGTGTCACCTCTCCAGTCATCACCAGACCCCTCCATTAATGTATAATGTCCCAGCAGTGTCACCTCTCTAATCATCACCAGATCCCTCCATTACTGTATAATGTCCCAGCAGTGTCACCTCTTCAGTCATCACCAGACCCCTCCATTACTGTATAATGTCCCAGCAGTGTCACCTCTCCAGTCATCACCAGACCCCTCCATTACTGTATACTGTCCCAGCAGTGTCACCTCTCTAATCATCACCAGACCCCTCCATTACAGTATAATGTCCCAGCAGTGTCATCTCTCCAGTAATCACCAGACCCCTCCATTACTGTATAATGTCCCAGCAGTGGCACCTCTCAAATCATCATCAGACCCCTCCATTACCGTATAATGTCCTAGCAGTGTCACCTCTTCAGTCATCACCAGACCCCTCCATTACTGTATAATATCCCAGCAAGGTCACCTCTCCAGTCATCACCAGACCCCTCCATTACTGTATAATGCCCCAGCAGTGTCACCTCTCTAATCATCAACAGACCCCTCCATTACTGTATAATGTCCCAGCAGTAATCTCCTTACTACTGAGGTGACACACTGTAATAAACCTCCTCCTCATGTAATCTCCTTACTACTGGGGTGACACACTGCAACAAATCTCCTCCTCATGTAATCTCCATACTACTGGGGTGACACACTATAACAAACCTCCTCATGTAATCTCTATACTACTGTGGTGACACACTGTAACAAACCTCCTCCTTATGTGATCTCCTTACTACGGGGGGGGGGGGGGGGAGGGACACACTGTAACAAACCTCCTCCTCATGTAATCTCCTTACTACTGAGGTGACACACTGTAACAAACCTCCTCCTCATGTAATCTCCTTACTACTGGGGTGACACACTGTAACAAACCTCCTCCTCATGTAATCTCCTTACTACTGGGGTGACACACTGTAACAAACTTCCTCCTCATGTAATCTCCTTACTACTGGGGTGACACACTGTAACAAACCTCCTCATGTAATCTCCTTACTACTGGGGTGACACACTGTAACAAACCTCCTCCTAATGTAATCTCCTTACTACTGGGGTGACACACTGAAACAAACTTCCTCCTCATGTAATCTCCTTA
Source organism: Hyla sarda (assembly GCF_029499605.1). NCBI lineage: Eukaryota > Metazoa > Chordata > Amphibia > Anura > Hylidae > Hyla > Hyla sarda. The sequence continues at coordinate 355,274 of NW_026607575.1, forward strand.
CTACTGGGGTGACACACTGTAACAAACCTCCTCCTCATGTAATCTCCTTACTACTGGGGTGACACACTGTAACAAACCTCCTCCTCGTGTAATCTCCTTACTACTGGGGTGACACACTGTAACAAACCTCCTCCTCATGTAATCTCCTTACTACTGGGGTGACACACTGTAACAAACCTCCTCCCCAAGTCATCTCCTTACTACTGGGGTGACACACTGTAACAAACCTCCTCATGTAATCTCCTTACTACTGGGGTGACACTGTAACAAACCTCCTCTTCATGTAATCTCCTTACTACTGGGGTGACACACTGTAACAAACCTCCTCCTCATGTAATCTCCTTACTACTGGGGTGACACACTGTAACAAACCTTCTCCTTATGTAATCTCCTTACTACTGGGATGACACACTGTAACAAACCTCCTCCTCATGTAATCTCCTTACTACTGGGGTGACACACTGTAACAAACCACCTCCTCATGTAAGCTCCTTACTACTGGGGTGACACTGTAACAAACCTCCTAATGTAATCTCCTTACTACTGGGGTGACACACTGTAACAAACTTCCTCCTCATGCATTCTCCTTACTACTGGGGTGACACATTGTAACAAACCTCCTCCTCATGTAATCTCCACACTACTGGGGTGACACACTGTAACAAACCTCCTCCTTTTGTGATCTCCTTACTACTGGGGTGACACACTGTAACAAACCTCCTCCTCATATAATCTCCTTACCACTGGGGTGACACACTGTAACAAACCTCCTCCTCATGTGATCTCCTTACTACGGAGGTGACACACTGTAACAAACCTCCTCCTTATGTGATCTCCTTACTACGGAGGTGACACACTGTAACAAACCTCCTCCTCATTTAATCTCCTTACTACTGGGGTGACATATTGTAACAAACCTCCTCCTCATGTAATCTCCTTACTACTGGGGTGACACACTGTAACAAACCCCCTCCTCATGTAATCTCCATACTACTGGGGTGACACACTGTAACAATTATCCTCCTCATGTAATCTCCTTACTCCTGTGGTGACACACTGTAACAAACCTCCTCCTTATGTAATCTCCTTACTACTGGGGTGACACACTGTAACAAACCTCCTCCCCATGTAATCTCCTTACTACTGGGGTGACACACTGTAACAAACCTCCTCCTCATGCAATCTCCTTACTACTGGGGTGACACACTGTAACAAACCTCCTCCCCATATAATCTCCTTACTACTGGGGTGACACACTGTAACAAACCTCCTCATGTAATCTCCTTACTACTGGGGTGACACACTGTAACAAACCTCCTCCTCATGTAATCTCCTTACTACTGGGGTGACACACTGTAACAAACATTCTCCTCATGTAATCTCCTTACTACTGGGGTGACACACTGTAACAAACCTCCTCATGTAATCTCCTTACTACTGGGGTGACACACTGTAACAAACCTCCTCCCCATATAATCTCCTTACTACTGGGGTGACACACAGTAACAAACCCCATCCTCATGTAATATCCTTACTACTGGGGTGACACACAGTAACAAACCCCATCCTCATGTAATATCCTTACTACTGGGGTGACACACTGTAACAAGCCTCCTCATGTAATCTCCTTACTACTGGGGTGACACACTGTAACAAACCTCCTCCTCATGTAATCTCCTTACTACTGGGGTGACACACTGTAACAAACCTTCTCCTCATGTAATCTCCTTACTACTGGGGTGACACACTGTAACAAACCTCCTCATGTAATCTCCTTACTACTGGGGTGACACACTGTAACAAACCTCATGTAATCTCCTTACTACTGGGGTGACACACTCTAACAAACCTCCTCCTCATGTAATCTCCTTACTACTGGGGTGACACACTGTAACAAACCTCCTCCTCATGTAATCTCCTTACTACTGAGGTGACACACTGTAACAATCCTCCTCCTCATGTAATCTCCATACTACTGGGGTGACACACCGTAACAATCCTCCTCCTCGTGTAATCTCCTTACTACTGGGGTGACACACTGTAACAAACCTCCTCATGTAATCTCCTTACTACTGGGGTGACACACTGTAACAAACCTCCTCCTCATGTAATCTCCTTACTACTGGGGTGACACACTGTAACAAACCTCCTCCTCATGTAATCACCTTACTACTGGGGTGACACACTGTAACAAACCTCCTCCTCATGTAATCTCCTTACTACTGGGGTGACACACTGTAACAAACCTCCTCCTCATGTAATCACCTTACTACTGGGGTGACACACTGTAAAAACCTCCTCCTCATGTAATCTCCTTACTACTGGGGTGAGACACTGTAACAAACCTCCTCCTCATGTAATCTCCTTACTACTGGGGTGACACTGTAACAAACCCCCTCCTCATGTAATCTCCTTACTACTGGGGTGACACACTGTAACAAACCTCCTCATGTAATCTTCTTACTACTGGGGTGACACACTGTAACAAACCTCCTCATGTAATCTTCTTACTACTGGGGTGACACACTGTAACAAACCTCCTCATGTAATCTCCTTACTACTGGGGTGACACACTGTAACAAACCTCCTCCTCATGTAATCTCCTTACTACTGGGGTGACACACTGTAACAAACGTCCTCCTCATGTAATCTCCTCACTACTGGGGTGACACACTGTAACAAACCTCCTCATGTAATATCCTTACTACTGGGGTGACACACTGTAACAAACCTCCTCCTCATGTAATCTTTTTACTACTGGGGTGACACACTGTAACAAACCTCCTCATGTAATCTCCTTACTACTGGGGTGACACACTGGAACAAACCTCCTCCTCATGTAATATCCTTACTACTGGGGTGACACACTGTAACAAACCTCCTCCTCATGTAATCTCCTTACTACTGGGGTGACACACTGTAACAAACCTCCTCCTTATGTAATCTTCTTACTACTGGGGTGACACACTGTAACAAACCTCCTCATGTAATCTCCTTACTACTGGGGTGACACACTGGAACAAACCTCCTCCTTATGTAATCTCCTTACTACTGGGGTGACACACTGGAACAAACCTCCTCCTCATGTAATCTCCTTACTACTGGGGTGACACACTGGAACAAACATCCTCCTCATGTAATCTCCTTACTACTGGGGTGACACTGTAACAAACCTCCTCATGTAATCTCCTTACTACTGGGGTGACACACTGTAACAAACCACCTCCTCATGTAATCTCCTTACTACTGGGGTGACACACTGTAACAAACCACCTCCTCATGTAATCTCCTTACTACTGGGGTGACACACTGTAACAAATCTCCTCCTCATGTAATCTCCTTACTACTGGGGTGACACACTGTAACAAACCTCCTCCTCATGTAATCTCCTTACTACTGGGGTGACACACTGTAACAAACCTCCTCCCCATGTAATCTCCTTACTACTGGGGTGACACACTGTAACAAACCTCCTCCTAATGTAATCTCCTTACTACTGGGGTGACACACTGAAACAAACTTCCTCCTCATGTAATCTCCTTACTACTGGGGTGACACACTGTAACAAACCTCCTCCTCATGTAATCTCCTTACTACTGGGGTGACACACTGTAACAAACCTCCTCCTCATGTAATCTCCTTACTACTGGGGTGACACACTGTAACAAACCTCCTCCTCATGTAATCTCCTTACTACTGGGGTGACACACTGTAACAAACCTCCTCCCCAAGTCATCTCCTTACTACTGGGATGACACACTGTAACAAACCTCCTCATGTAATCTCCTTACTACTGGGGTGACACTGTAACAAACCTCCTCTTCATGTAATCTCCTTACTACTGGGGTGACACACTGTAACAAACCTCCTCCTCATGTAATCTCCTTACTACTGGGGTGACACACTGTAACAAACCTTCTCCTTATGTAATCTCCTTACTACTGGGATGACACACTGTAACAAACCTCCTCCTCATGTAATCTCCTTACTACTGGGGTGACACACTGTAACAAACCACCTCCTCATGTAAGCTCCTTACTACTGGGGTGACACTGTAACAAACCTCCTAATGTAATCTCCTTACTACTGGGGTGACACACTGTAACAAACTTCCTCCTCATGCATTCTCCTTACTACTGGGGTGACACATTGTAACAAACCTCCTCCTCATGTAATCTCCACACTACTGGGGTGACACACTGTAACAAACCTCCTCCTCATGTAATCTCCTTACTACTGGGGTGACACACTGTAACAAACCTCCTCCTTTTGTGATCTCCTTACTACTGGGGTGACACACTGTAACAAACCTCCTCCTCATAATCTCCTTACCACTGGGGTGACACACTGTAACAAACCTCCTCCTCATGTGATCTCCTTACCACGGAGGTGACACACTGTAACAAACCTCCTCCTTATGTGATCTCCTTACTACGGAGGTGACACACTGTAACAAACCTCCTCCTCATTTAATCTCCTTACTACTGGGGTGACATATTGTAACAAACCTCCTCCTCATGTAATCTCCTTACTACTGGGGTGACACACTGTAACAAACCCCCTCCTCATGTAATCTCCATACTACTGGGGTGACACACTGTAACAATTATCCTCCTCATGTAATCTCCTTACTACTGGGGTGACACACTGTAACAAACCTCCTCCCCATATAATCTCCTTACTACTGGGGTGACACACAGTAACAAACCCCATCCTCATGTAATATCCTTACTACTGGGGTGACACACAGTAACAAACCCCATCCTCATGTAATATCCTTACTACTGGGGTGACACACTGTAACAAACCTCCTCATGTAATCTCCTTACTACTGGGGTGACACACTGTAACAAACCTCCTCCTCATGTAATCTCCTCACTACTGGGGTGACAAACTGTAACAAACCTCCTCCTCATGTAATCTCCTTACTACTGTGGTGACACACTGTAACAAACCTTCTCCTCATGTAATCTCCTTACTACTGGGGTGACACACTGTAACAAACCTCCTCATGTAATCTCCTTACTACTGGGGTGACACACTGTAACAAACCTCATGTAATCTCCTTACTACTGGGGTGACACACTCTAACAAACCTCCTCCTCATGTAATCTCCTTACTACTGGGGTGACACACTGTAACAAACCTCCTCCTCATGTAATCTCCTTACTACTGAGGTGACACACTGTAACAAACCTCCTCCTCATGTAATCTCCATACTACTGGGGTGACACACTGTAACAAACCTCCTCCCCATGTAATCTCCTTACTACTGGGGTGACACACTGTAACAAACCTCCTCCTCATGTAATCTCCATACTACTGGGGTGACACACCGTAACAATCCTCCTCCTCGTGTAATCTCCTTACTACTGGGGTGACACACTGTAACAAACCTCCTCATGTAATCTCCTTACTACTGGGGTGACACACTGTAACAAACCTCCTCCTCATGTAATCTCCTTACTACTGGGGTGACACACTGTAACAAACCTCCTCCTCATGTAATCACCTTACTACTGGGGTGACACACTGTAAAAACCTCCTCCTCATGTAATCTCCTTACTACTGGGGTGAGACACTGTAACAAACCTCCTCCTCATGTAATCTCCTTACTACTGGGGTGACACTGTAACAAACCCCCTCCTCATGTAATCTCCTTACTACTGGGGTGACACACTGTAACAAACCTCCTCATGTAATCTCCTTACTACTGGGGTGACACACTGTAACAAACCTCCTCATGTAATCTTCTTACTACTGGGGTGACACACTGTAACAAACCTCCTCATGTAATCTTCTTACTACTGGGGTGACACACTGTAACAAACCTCCTCATGTAATCTCCTTACTACTGGGGTGACACACTGTAACAAACCTCCTCCTCATGTAGTCTCCTTACTACTGGGGTGACACACTGTAACAAACGTCCTCCTCATGTAATCTCCTCACTACTGGGGTGACACACTGTAACAAACCTCCTCATGTAATATCCTTACTACTGGGGTGACACACTGTAACAAACCTCCTCCTCATGTAATCTTTTTACTACTGGGGTGACACACTGTAACAAACCTCCTCATGTAATCTCCTTACTACTGGGGTGACACACTGGAACAAACCTCCTCCTCATGTAATATCCTTACTACTGGGGTGACACACTGTAACAAACCTCCTCCTCATGTAATCTCCTTACTACTGGGGTGACACACTGTAACAAACCTCCTCCTTATGTAATCTTCTTACTACTGGGGTGACACACTGTAACAAACCTCCTCATGTAATCTCCTTACTACTGGGGTGACACACTGTAACAAATCTCCTCCTCATGTAATCTCCTTACTACTGGGGTGACACACTGTAACAAACCTCCTCCTCATGTAATCTCCTTACTACTGGGGTGACACACTGTAACAAACCTCCTCCTCATGTAATCTCCTTACTACAGGGGTGACACACTGTAACAAACCACCTCCTCATATAATTTCCTTACTACTGGGGTGACACACTGTAACAAACCTCCTCCCCATGTAATCTCCTTACTACTGGGGTGACACACTGTAACAAACCTCCTCCTCATGTAATCTCCTTACTACTGGGATAACACACTGTAACAATCCTCCTCCTCATGTAATCTCCTTACTACTGGGGTGACACACTGTAACAAACCTCCTCCTCATGTAATCTCCTTACTACTGGGGTGACACACTGTAACAAACCTCCTCCTCATGTAATCACCTTACTACTGGGGTGACACACTGTAAAAACCTCCTCCTCATGTAATCTCCTTACTACTGGGGTGAGACACTGTAACAAACCTCCTCCTCATGTAATCTCCTTACTACTGGGGTGACACTGTAACAAACCCCCTCCTCATGTAATCTCCTTACTACTGGGGTGACACACTGTAACAAACCTCCTCATGTAATCTCCTTACTACTGGGGTGACACACTGTAACAAACCTCCTCATGTAATCTTCTTACTACTGGGGTGACACACTGTAACAAACCTCCTCATGTAATCTTCTTACTACTGGGGTGACACACTGTAACAAACCTCCTCATGTAATCTCCTTACTACTGGGGTGACACACTGTAACAAACCTCCTCCTCATGTAGTCTCCTTACTACTGGGGTGACACACTGTAACAAACGTCCTCCTCATGTAATCTCCTCACTACTGGGGTGACACACTGTAACAAACCTCCTCATGTAATATCCTTACTACTGGGGTGACACACTGTAACAAACCTCCTCCTCATGTAATCTTTTTACTACTGGGGTGACACACTGTAACAAACCTCCTCATGTAATCTCCTTACTACTGGGGTGACACACTGGAACAAACCTCCTCCTCATGTAATATCCTTACTACTGGGGTGACACACTGTAACAAACCTCCTCCTCATGTAATCTCCTTACTACTGGGGTGACACACTGTAACAAACCTCCTCCTCATGTAATCTCCTTACTACTGGGGTGACACACTGTAACAAACCACCTCCTCATATAATTTCCTTACTACTGGGGTGACACACTGTAACAAACCTCCTCCCCATGTAATCTCCTTACTACTGGGGTGACACACTGTAACAAACCTCCTCCTCATGTAATCTCCTTACTACTGGGATAACACACTGTAACAATCCTCCTCCTCATGTAATCTCCTTACTACTGGGGTGACACACTGTAACAAACCTCCTCCTCATGTAATCTCCTTACTACTGGGGTGACACACTGTAACAAACCTCCTCCTCATGTAATCACCTTACTACTGGGGTGACACACTGTAAAAACCTCCTCCTCATGTAATCTCCTTACTACTGGGGTGAGACACTGTAACAAACCTCCTCCTCATGTAATCTCCTTACTACTGGGGTGACACTGTAACAAACCCCCTCCTCATGTAATCTCCTTACTACTGGGGTGACACACTGTAACAAACCTCCTCATGTAATCTCCTTACTACTGGGGTGACACACTGTAACAAACCTCCTCATGTAATCTTCTTACTACTGGGGTGACACACTGTAACAAACCTCCTCATGTAATCTTCTTACTACTGGGGTGACACACTGTAACAAACCTCCTCATGTAATCTCCTTACTACTGGGGTGACACACTGTAACAAACCTCCTCCTCATGTAGTCTCCTTACTACTGGGGTGACACACTGTAACAAACGTCCTCCTCATGTAATCTCCTCACTACTGGGGTGACACACTGTAACAAACCTCCTCATGTAATATCCTTACTACTGGGGTGACACACTGTAACAAACCTCCTCCTCATGTAATCTTTTTACTACTGGGGTGACACACTGTAACAAACCTCCTCATGTAATCTCCTTACTACTGGGGTGACACACTGGAACAAACCTCCTCCTCATGTAATATCCTTACTACTGGGGTGACACACTGTAACAAACCTCCTCCTCATGTAATCTCCTTACTACTGGGGTGACACACTGTAACAAACCTCCTCCTTATGTAATCTTCTTACTACTGGGGTGACACACTGTAACAAACCTCCTCATGTAATCTCCTTACTACTGGGGTGACACACTGTAACAAACCTCCTCCTCATGTAATCTCCTTACTACTGGGGTGACACACTGTAACAAATCTCCTCCTCATGTAATCTCCTTACTACTGGGGTGACACACTGTAACAAACCTCCTCCTCATGTAATCTCCTTACTACTGGGGTGACACACTGTAACAAACCTCCTCCTCATGTAATCTCCTTACTACTGGGGTGACACACTGTAACAAACCACCTCCTCATATAATTTCCTTACTACTGGGGTGACACACTGTAACAAACCTCCTCCCCATGTAATCTCCTTACTACTGGGGTGACACACTGTAACAAACCTCCTCCTCATGTAATCTCCTTACTACTGGGATAACACACTGTAACAATCCTCCTCCTCATGTAATCTCCTTACTACTGGGGTGACACACTGTAACAAACCTCCTCCTCATGTAATCTCCTTACTACTGGGGTGACACACTGTAACAAACCTCCTCCTCATGTAATCTCCTTACTACTGAGGTGACACACTGTAACAAACCTCCTCCTCATGTAATCTCCTTACTACTGGGGTGACACACTGTAACAAACCTCCTCCTTATGTAATCTTCTTACTACTGGGGTGACACACTGTAACAAACCTCCTCATGTAATCTCCTTACTACTGGGGTGACACACTGTAACAAACCTCCTCCTCATGTAATCTCCTTACTACTGGGGTGACACACTGTAACAAATCTCCTCCTCATGTAATCTCCTTACTACTGGGGTGACACACTGTAACAAACCTCCTCCTCATGTAATCTCCTTACTACTGGGGTGACACACTGTAACAAACCTCCTCCTCATGTAATCTCCTTACTACTGGGGTGACACACTGTAACAAACCACCTCCTCATATAATTTCCTTACTACTGGGGTGACACACTGTAACAAACCTCCTCCCCATGTAATCTCCTTACTACTGGGGTGACACACTGTAACAAACCTCCTCCTCATGTAATCTCCTTACTACTGGGATAACACACTGTAACAATCCTCCTCCTCATGTAATCTCCTTACTACTGGGGTGACACACTGTAACAAACCTCCTCCTCATGTAATCTCCTTACTACTGAGGTGACACACTGTAACAAAACTCCTCCTCATGTAATCTCCTTACTACTGGGATAACACACTGTAACAAACCTCCTCCTCATGTAATCTCCTTACTACTGGGATAACACACTGTAACAAAACTCCTCCTAATGTAAGATTATTTTATACTTTACCTCTCTTCTCAACACTGCCGAGCTCCTGCCCACTTCCGTCACATGACCATCCTCACAGGTCCTTCATCCACAATTTCCTTTTTCCTTCTGAGCTCCGCCCCCACATGTAAAGGTCACATGATTGTGACATCATCACCGGTCGGACACCTCTCACATCTAGCAGATACAGAGCAGGTTCTTTGTTACAAGTTTTTAACCCCAAGAGTAAGCTAAGTTTATTTGAATGCCTGGTGACTAGAGAGGTGACACTACTGGGACATTATACAGTAATGGAGGGGTCTGGTGATGATTAGAGAGGTGACACTGCTGGGACATTATACAGTAATGGAGGGGTCTGGTGATGATTAAAGAGGTGACACTGCTGGGACATTATACAGTAATGGAGGGATCTGGTGATGATTAGAGAGGTGACACTGCTGGGACATTATACAGGGATGGAGGGTCTGGTGATGACTGGAGAGGTGACACTGCTGGGACATTATACAGTAATGGAGGGGTCTGGTGATGATTAGAGAGGTGACCCTGCTGGGACATTATACAGTAATGGAGGGATCTGGTGATGACTGGAGAGGTGACACTGCTGGGACATTATATAGTAATGGAGGGGTCTGGTGATGACTGGAGAGGTGACACTGCTGGGACATTATACAGTAATGGAGGGGTCTGGTGATGACTGGAGAGGTGACACTGCTGGGACATTATACAGTAATGGAGGGGTCTGGTGATGACTGGAGAGGTGACCCTGCTGGGACATTGTACAGTAATGGAGGGGTCTGGTGATGATTAGAGAGGTGACACTGCTGGGACATTATACAGTAATGGAGGGGTCTGGTGATGACTGGAGAGGTGACACTGCTGGGACATTATACAGTAATGGAGGGGTCTGGTGATGACTGGAGAGGTGACACTGCTGGGACATTATACAGTAATGGAGGGGTCTGGTGATGACTGGAGAGGTGACACTGCTGGGACATTATACAGTAATGGAGGGGTCTGGTGATGATTAGAGAGGTGACACTGCTGGGACATTATACAGTAATGGAGGGGTCTGGTGATGACTGGAGAGGTGACACTGCTGGGACATTATACAGTAATGGAGGGGTCTGGTGATGATTAGAGAGGTGACACTGCTGGGACATTATACAGTAATGGAGGGGTCTGGTGATGACTGGAGAGGTGACACTGCTGGGACATTATACAGTAATGGAGGGGTCTGGTGATGACTGCAGAGGTGACACTGCTGGGACATTATACAGTAATGGAGGGGTCTGGTGATGATTAGAGAGGTGACACTGCTGGGACATTATACAGTAATGGAGGGGTCTGGTGATGACTGCAGAGGTGACACTGCTGGGACTTTATACAGTAATGGAGGGGTCTGGTGATGATTAGAGAGGTGACACTGCTGGGACATTATACAGTAATGGAGGGGTCTGGTGATGATTAGAGAGGTGACACTGCTGGGACATTATACAGTAATGGAGGGGTCTGGTGATGACTGGAGAGGTGACACTGCTGGGACATTATGCAGTAATGGAGGGGTCTGGTGATGATTAGAGAGGTGACACTGCTGGGACATTATACAGTAATGGAGGGGTCTGGTGATGACTGGAGAGGTGACACTGCTGGGACATTATACAGTAATGAAGGGGTCTGGTGATGATTAGAGAGGTGACACTGCTGGGACATTATATAGTAATGGAGAGGTCTGGTGATGATTAGAGAGGTGACACTGCTGGGACATTATGCAGTAATGGAGGGGTCTGGTGATGACTGGAGAGGTGACACTGCTGGGACATTATACAGTAATGCAGGGGTCTGGTGATGACTGGAGAGGTGACACTGCTGGGACATTATATAGTAATGGAGGGGTCTGGTGATGACTGGAGAGGTGACACTGCTGGGACATTATGCAGTAATGGAGGGGTCTGGTGATGACTGGAGAGGTGACACTGCTGGGACATTATACAGTAATGGAGGGGTCTGGTGATGATTAGAGAGGTGACACTGCTGGGACATTATGCAATAATGGAGGGGTCTGGTGATGACTGGAGAGGTGAAACTGCTGGGACATTATACAGTAATGGAGGGGTCTGGTGATGACTGGAGAGGTGACACTGCTGGGACATTATACAGTAATGGAGGGGTCTGGTAATGACTGGAGAGGTGACACTGCTGGGACATTATGCAGTAATGGAGGGGTCTGGTGATGACTGGAGAGGTGACACTGCTGGGACATTATACAGTAATGGAGGGGTCTGGTGATGACTGCAGAGGTGACACTGCTGGGACATTATACAGTAATGGAGGGGTCTGGTGATGATTAGAGAGGTGACACTGCTGGGACATTATACAGTAATGGAGGGGTCTGGTGATGACTGGAGAGGTGAAACTGCTGGGACATTATACAGTAATGGAGGGGTCTGGTGATGACTGGAGAGGTGACACTGCTGGGACATTATACAGTAATGGAGGGGTCTAGTGATGACTGGAGAGGTGACACTGCTGGGACATTATGCAGTAATGGAGGGGTCTGGTGATGACTGGAGAGGTGACACTGCTGGGACATTATACAGTAATGGAGGGGTCTGGTGATGACTGCAGAGGTGACACTGCTGGGACATTATACAGTAATGGAGGGGTCTGGTGATGATTAGAGAGGTGACACTGCTGGGACATTATACAGTAATGGAGGGGTCTGGTGATGACTGGAGAGGTGACACTGCTGGGACATTATACAGTAATGGAGGGGTCTGGTGATGATTAGAGAGGTGACACTGCTGGGACATTATACAGTAATGGAGGGGTCTGGTGATGACTGGAGAGGTGACACTGCTGGGACATTATGCAGTAATGGAGGGATCTGGTGATGATTAGAGAGGTGACACTGCTGGGACATTATACAGTAATGGAGGGGTCTGGTGATGACTGGAGAGGTGAAACTGCTGGGACATTATACAGTAATGGAGGGGTCTGGTGATGACTGGAGAGGTGAAACTGCTGGGACATTATACAGTAATGGAGGGGTCTGGTGATGACTGGAGAGGTGACACTGCTGGGACATTATACAGTAATGGAGGGGTCTGGTGATGATTAGAGAGGTGACACTGCTGGGACATTATACAGTAATGGAGGGGTCTGGTGATGACTGGAGAGGTGACACTGCTGGGACATTATACAGTAATGGAGGGGTCTGGTGATGAGAGGTGACACTGCTGGGACATTATACAGCAATGGAGGGGTCCAGTGATGATTAGAGAGGTGACACTGCTGGGACATTATACAGTAATGGAGGGGTCTGGGGATGACTGGAGAGGTGACACTGCTGGGACATTATACAGTAATGGAGGGGTCTGGGGATGACTGGAGAGTTGACACTGCTGGGACATTATACAGTAATGGAGGGGTCTGGGGATGACTGGAGAGGTGACCCTGCTGGGACATTATACAGTAATGGAGAGGTCTGGTGATGACTGGAGAGGTGACACTGCTGGGACATTATACAGTAATGGAGGGGTCTGGTGATGACTGGAGAGGTGACACTGCTGGGACATTATACAGTAATGGAGGGGTCTGGTGATGACTGAAGAGGTGACACTGCTGGGACATTATACAGTAATGGAGGGGTCTGGTGATGACTGCAGAGGTGACACTGCTGGGACATTATACAGTAATAGAGGGGTCTGGTGATGACTGGAGAGGTGACCCTGCTGGGATATTATACAGTAATGGAGGGGTCTGGTGATGACTGCAGAGGTGACACTGCTGGGACATTATACAGTAATGGAGGGGTCTGGTGATGACTGCAGAGGTGACACTGCTGGGACTTTATACAGTAATGGAGGGGTCTGGTGATGATTAGAGAGGTGACACTGCTGGGACATTATGCAGTAATGGAGGGGTCTGGTGATGATTAGAGAGGTGACACTGCTGGGACATTATACAGTAATGGAGGGGTCTGGTGATGACTGGAGAGGTGACACTGCTGGGACATTATACAGTAATGAAGGGGTCTGGTGATGACTGGAGGTGACACTGCTGGGACATTATACAGTAATGGAGGGGTCTGGTGATGATTAGAGAGGTGACACTGCTGGGACATTATACAGTAATGGAGGGGTCTGGTGATGATTAGAGAGGTGACACTGCTGGGACATTATGCAGTAATGGAGGGGTTTGGTGATGACTGGAGAGGTGACACTGCTGGGACATTATACAGTAATGGAGGGATCTGGTGATGACTGGAGAGGTGACACTGCTGGGACATTATACAGTAATGGAGGGGTCTGGTGATGACTGGAGAGGTGACACTGCTGGGACATTATACAGTAATGGAGGGGTCTGGTGATGACTGGAGAGGTGACACTGCAGGGACATTATACAGTAATGGAGGGGTCTGGTGATGACTGGAGAGGTGACACTGCTGGGACATTATACAGTAATGGATGGGTCTGGTGATGACTGGAGAGGTGACACTGCTGGGACATTATACAGTAATGGAGGGGTCTGGTGATGACTGGAGAGGTGACACTGCTGGGACATTATACAGTAATGGAGGGGTCTGGTGATGACTGGAGAGGTGACACTGCTGGGACATTATACAGTAATGGAGGGGTCTGGTGATGATTAGAGAGGTGACACTGCTGGGACATTATACAGTAATGCAGGGGTCTGGTGATGACTGGAGAGGTGACACTGCTGGGACATTATATAGTAATGGAGGGGTCTGGTGATGACTGGAGAGGTGACACTGCTGGGACATTATACAGTAATGGAGGGGTCTGGTGATGATTAGAGAGGTGACACTGCTGGGACATTACACAGTAATGGAGGGGTCTGGTGATGACTGGAGAGGTGACACTGCTGGGACATTATGCAGTAATGGAGGGATCTGGTGATGATTAGAGAGGTGACACTGCTGGGACATTATGCAATAATGGAGGGGTCTGGTGATGACTGGAGAGGTGACACTGCTGGGACATTATACAGTAATGGAGGGGTCTGGTGATGATTAGAGAGGTGACACTGCTGGGACATTATACAGTAATGGAGGGGTCTGGGGATGATTAGAGAGGTGACACTGCTGGGACATTATGCAGTAATGGAGGGGTCTTGTGATGACTGGAGAGGTGACACTGCTGGGACATTATACAGTAATGGAGGGGTCTGGTGATGATTAGAGAGGTGACACTGCTGGGACATTATACAGTAATGGAGGGGTCTGGTGATGACTTTCGTTAAGCAACAGCTGGAGTCTCCCTGTTTGGGAATACACTGCCAGAAAGGCTCTCTTCCTAGTATGCAAAACGCATAATGAGAACAGAGTCATACTTGCCACGCTGGCTCTGTGTAGCTTCTCCCTCTAATGCCACCAATACCAGGGGGCGGAGCTACACAGATCAGGCCAGAGAGGAAGCCAAGGGTGGTAAGTAGACGTCTGCCTACTGTATCCTGTATATACAGTCATCTATAGATGGCTGTATACACAGTATAGCGCACAAATAGTTAACCAATACTGCTCATCAGCAGCGTGGGTTAACTCTTTCTTTGCTGGGCTCCTGTATAGTACTCTATGCAATCCATGTATACTATACAGCAAGCGGAGGGTAAGTAGTGATGCTCTGCACCCTGTTTATGTATATGCTATACATTACTATTCTGTGGGCTGGATAGGGCCAAAGGATGGGGGAGGGGTTAGGGGTTGGTCCCCGAAATATCAATGTTCAGAACACTGGTTTTGGGTGGACGGGGTTGTGACTTCACTCCCCCCTCCATTCATGTCTATGGGAGGGGCGTCACAACCATGGCCTCCCAAAGACGATCTTCTGAACATAAATATGCACATTGCGAACAGGGGGCGGAGTACTCCTTTAAGGGAAAATGTTGGGGACATGGAACAGAGAATAAGTGATCACAACTAGAGATGAGCGAACTCACAGTAAATTTGATTCGTCACGAACTTCTCGGCTCGGCAGTTAATGTCTTTTCCTGCATAAATTAGTTCAGCTTTCCGGTGCTCCGGTGGCTGGAGACTCTTTCCTAGGACTGTATCCACCTTTTCCAGCCCACCGGAGCACCGGAAAGCTGAACTAATTTATGCAGGAAAAGACATCAACTGCCGAGCCGAGAAGTTTGTGACAAATCGAATTTACTGTAAGTTCGCTCATCTCTAATCACAACGGAGAAAATGATCCTCATACATCCGTGTAAGCAGAAAAATAAAAAGTTCTAGACGTCGGATCCGGGCAATGATAATCGTGTCGTTGTTTTAGTTTATTTTTTAAATAAAAGTAAAAATGTTCTTATATTAGTAAATCACGAAATATAACTATACAAATTAGACATCTTTGTAATCGTACGGACCTGAAGAATCACGATAACTCGTCAGCTTGACCGAACGGTGAACAAATACTGCACTTCTGTCTTGGGACGTCCTGATACTGTAAGCGATATTGGCCTCAATAGTGGACGTTTAGACGAGTACTTAATGGGGGGCATTTTACTAATAAGAGGTTCCCTGTCTACCTGGGGGGTATCTACTTACCTACTGAGGGCTTCTACCTAATGTGGGGATTCCCTACCTACCTACTAGGGGCGTCTACTTAATTGGACGGTCCCGTACATGATCTTTCTCCATCAGACGGTCCTGTACATGATCTTTCCCCATCAGACGGTCCCGTACATAATCTTTCTCCATCAGACGGTCCTGTACATGATCTTTCTCCATCAGACGGTCCTGTACATGATCTTTCTCCATCAGACGGTCCTGTACATGATCTTTCTCCATCAGACGGTCCAGTACATGATCTTTCTCCATCAGACGGTCCTGTACATGATCTTTCTCCATCAGACGGTCCGTACATGATCTTTCTCCATCAGACGGTCCTGTACATGATCTTTTTCCATCAGACGGTCCTGTACATGATCTTTCTCCATCAGACGGGCCTGTACATGAGCTTTCTCCATCAGACGGTCCTGTACATGATCTTTCTCCATCAGACGGTCCTGTACATGATCTTTCTCCATCAGACAGTCCTGTACATGATCTTTCTCCATCAGACGGTCCTGTACATGATCTTTCTCCATCAGACGGTCCTGTACATGATCTTTCTCCATCAGACGGTCCTGTACATGATCTTTCTCCATCAGACGGTCCTGTACATGATCTTTCTCCATCAGACAGTCCTGTACATGATCTTTCTCCATCAGACGGTCCCGTACATGATCTTTCTCCATCAGACGGTCCCGTACATGATCTTTCTCCATCAGACAGTCCCGTACATGACCTTTCTCCATCAGGCAGACCCGTACATGATCTTTCTCCATCAGACGGTCCTGTACATGAACTTTCCCCATCAGACGGTCCTGTACATGATCTTTCTCCATCAGACGGTCCTGTACATGATCTTTCTCCATCAGACGGTCCTGTACATGATCTTTCTCCATCAGACGGTCCTGTACATGATCTTTCTCCATCAGACGGTCCTGTACATGATCTTTCTCCATCAGACGGTCCTGTACATGATCTTTCTCCATCAGATGGTCCCGTACATGATCTTTCTCCATCAGACGGTCCCGTACATGATCTTTCTCCATCAGACGGTCCCGTACATGATCTTTCTCCATCAGACGGTCCCGTATATGATCTTTCTCCATCAGACGGTCCCGTATATGAACTTTCTCCATCAGACGGTCCCGTACATGATCTTTCTCCATCAGATGGTCCCGTACATGATCTTTCTCCATCAGACGGTCCTGTACATGATCTTTCTCCATCAGACGGGCCCGTAC
The DNA here is from genome assembly GCF_029499605.1 of Hyla sarda. Taxonomy (NCBI): domain Eukaryota; kingdom Metazoa; phylum Chordata; class Amphibia; order Anura; family Hylidae; genus Hyla; species Hyla sarda. The sequence goes on from NW_026607575.1 coordinate 372,869, forward strand.
ATGATCTTTCTCCATCAGACGGTCCTGTACATGATCTTTCTCCATCAGACGGTCCTGTACATGATCTTTCTCCATCAGACGGTCCCGTATATGATCTTTCTCCATCAGACGGTCCCGTATATGAACTTTCTCCATCAGACGGTCCCGTACATGATCTTTCTCCATCAGACGGTCCCGTACATGATCTTTCTCCATCAGACGGGCCCGTACATGATCTTTCTCCATCAGACGGTCCTGTACATGATCTTTCTCCATCAGACGGTCCCGTACATGATCTTTCTCCATCAGACGGTCCTGTACATGATCTTTCTCCATCAGACGGTTCCGTACATGATCTTTCTCCATCAGACGGGCCTGTACATGATCTTTCTCCATCAGACGGTCCTGTACATGATCTTTCTCCATCAGACGGTCCCGTACATGATCTTTCTCCATCAGACAGTCCTGTACATGATCTTTCTCCATCAGACGGTCCTGTACATGATCTTTCTCCATCAGACGGTCCTGTACATGATCTTTCTCCATCAGACGGTCCTGTACATGATCTTTCTCTATCAGACGTCCTGTACATGATCTTTCTCCATCAGACGGTCCTGTACATGATCTTTCTCCATCAGACGGTCCCGTACATGATCTTTCTCCATCAGACGGTCCTGTACATGATCTTTCTCCATCAGACGGTCCCGTACATGATCTTTCTCCATCAGACGGTCCCGTACATGATCTTTTTCCATCAGACGGTCCTGTACATGATCTTTCTCCATCAGACGGTCCTGTACATGATCTTTCTCCATCAGACGGTCCTGTACATGATCTTTCTCCATCAGATGGTCCTGTACATGATCTTTCTCCATCAGATGGTCCTGTACATGATCTTTCTCCATCAGACGGTCCTGTACATGACCTTTCTCCATCAGACGGTCCTGCACATGATCTTTCTCCATCAGACGGTCCTGTACATGATCTTTCTCCATCAGACGGTCCTGTACATGATCTTTCTCCATCAGACGGTCCTGTACATGATCTTTCTCCATCAGACGGTCCTGTACATGATCTTTCTCCATCAGATGGTCCTGTACATGATCTTTCTCCATCAGACGGTCCCGTACATGATCTTTCTCCATCAGACGGTCCCGTACATGATCTTTCTCCATCAGATGGTCCTGTACATGATCTTTCTCCATCAGACGGTCCCGTACATGATCTTTCTCCATCAGACGGTCCTGTACATGATCTTTCTCCATCAGACGGTCCCGTACATGATCTTTCTCCATCAGATGGGCCCGTCAGACGGGACTCAGCTCTCCGCTGTTGTTGCCTTTGATGTATACGGAAGATATATACATACTGTATGAAAAATGAGTTTATACCACCACCTTTTTATATGTTTTTAAAAGCAAACATTCATTATTACATAATTAAAAATATTCCCATGGAAGACGCAATATTCCAATTCAAAAATGAAAGCTCAGTACAAAACATAGGAGAACTTGTGGTCTGGTAGCAATATACTGCAGCTATGTCACTACATAATACATTTATATATCATTACAAAAGTGCTCTCAGTATTGGGTAATAGTCCTAGGCATAATCTGACCCCCAAATATAGTCACACAAGTGCATGAACAATAACAGTAGTAATGCTGGGAGCTGCCATAGATCAGGCTTAAAGGAAAACTGTCAGCTTTCTGCCCCCGCGATAATCAGCGGTACTGGCTGGTAGTGTCGGGGACGCTGATCAGTTTGGTCCTTACCATGCCCGGATCCGTTCGGCCGTAATCTTCTATTTTCAGAATATGCAAATGAGGTGTTAACTGACACTCTGACATCAGTGCCGCCCAGCTCATCAATATTCCTCCCCTCCCTCTTCTCCCCGCTCTGTAATGAAGAGAGAGGAATATTGATGAGCTGGGCGGCACTGATGTCAGAGTGTCAGTTAACACCTCATTTGCATATTCTGAAAATAGAAGATTACGGCCGAGCGGATCCGGGCATGGTAAGGACCAAACTGATCAGCGTCCCCCGCACTACCAGCCAGTACCACTGGTTATCGCGGGGGCAGAAAGCTGACAGTTTTCCTTTAAAGGGTAGCTCCCACCATCCTCTTTTTTTTTTCTTCTGTCCCTGCCTATTGCCCATCTATCCCTAACCCCCTCCCTGCCTTTATTTTTTTTTTTTATTATCTTAAAAATGGCATTTTGTGTGCCTGACAGTGTGCTCACTACCAGGCAGACTTCCCCAGCAGGCACCACGTCACTGATGCCTGCTGGGGGACGAGTTCCGCCCATAGTTCTCAGGACAGGGTGCCTCCAGCTGTTTCACCACTACAACTCCCAGCATGCCCTGACATCTATTTGCTGTCAGGGCATGCTGGGAGTTGTAGTGGGGAAACAACTGGAGGCACCCTGTGTTGGAAGACACCCAGCCCCCGACCAATATCGCCCCCCTCCCCCTCACCTGTGCCGGACCATGAGCGGGGGTCCGTAGCAAGCAACAAGTGTATGCCCGGCTTCCTATCATGCCCGTACACTCTGGAAACTGTCTCTATGTTTCTGGAGGATTGAAAGTCCTCCAGAACCATAGAGTTACCAGAGTGTAGGAGCATTACAGGAAGCCGGGCATACACTTGTTGCTCCATATAACGCGCTCCCCGCGGCAATGACAGGACACAGCTGCGAGGAGCAGTGAGGAGGCGGCGTATCCCCACTGGAGCCGCGGCTGTAAGCAGAGGTAAGAGCCACGTGCCTTTCTGCTGCAGGGAGAATATGCAGCAGGGAGGCGGCCATTGTGTGTGAGTCCAGGGAGCCAATGCGCAGCCCTGGATTTCACTGCGCTCGCTCTCGCCTGTTTGATTGACAGGCGGGAGCGAGCACCGCAGTGACTGGAATTTCGACTCATTGCCAGGCTCAAATGAGACGAAATTCTGTAGTGACGTCACTGCCGAATGCATTCGGCCACTAGGAGGGCGACCCCTAGTGGCCGAATTTAAAAGTGATTTTAAACTGGTTTAAAATCACTTTTTTTAATTAAACTATATTAGAGATATGTTGTAGTACTTAAGTACTACAACATATCAATTTTTTTATTTCATGACAGTGCCCATTTAAGGCTGCATCCACACCACGTTTTTGCAATACACTTTTCAATGTGAAAACCGTACGGAACCGTATTGAAAACCGTATGCATTGACTTAACATGAAAAGCATACGCCAAAAGATGCATTAGGTTGTGTCTGTTTTGCATCCTGTACGGTTTTGTCAGTTTTTTTTCCCGTACCCAAAACTGTAGTCTACCACGCCAAAACTGTATTAACCCCTTAAGGACTCAGACAATTTAATTTTTACGTTTTCATTTTTTCCTCCTCGCCTTCTAAAAATCCTAACTCTTTTATATTTTCATCCACAGACTAGTATGAGGGCTTGTTTTTTGCGCGACCAGTTGTCCTTTGTAATGACATCACTCATTATATCATAAAATGTATGGCGCAACCAAAAAACACTATTTTTGTGGGGAAATTAAAACGAAAAACGCAATTTTGCTAATTTTGGAAGGTTTCGTTTTCACGCCGTACAATTTATGGTAAAAATGACGTGTTCTTTATTCTGAGGGTCAATACGATTAAAATGATCCCCATTATTACATACTTTTATATTATTGTTGCGCTTAAAAAAAATCACAAACTTTTTAACCAAATTAGTACGTTTATAATCCCTTTATTTTGATGACCTATAACTTTTTTATTTTTCCGTATAAGCGGCGGTATGAGGGCTCATTTTTTGCGCCATGATCTGTACTTTTTTTTTATACCACATTTGCATATAAAAAACTTTTAATACATTTTTTATAATTTTTTTTTAATATAATGTATTAAAAAAGTAGGAATTTTGGACTTTTTTTATTTTTTTTCGTTCACGCCGTTCATTAACATTTTATTTTAATAGTTCGGACATTTACGCACGCGGCGATACCAAATATGTCTATAAAAAATGTTTTTTACGCTTTTTGGGGGTAAAATAGGAAAAAACGGACGTTTTACTTTTTTATTGGGGGAGGGGATTTGTCACTTTTTTTTTACTGTTACTTTTACATTTTTTTTACACTAGAATAGTCCCCATAGGGGACTATTCATAGCAATACCATGATTGCTAATACTGATCTGTTCTATGTATAGGACATAGAACAGATCAGTATTATCGGCGATCTTCTAGTATTGTCTGCTCGATCACAGACCAGAGCAGGAGACGCCGGGAGCCGCACGGAGGAAGGAGAGGGGACCTTTGTGCGGCGTTATGAATGATCGGATCCCCGCAGCAGCGCTGCGGGCGATCTGATCGTTCATTTTAATCGCGAACTGCCGCAGATGCCGGGATCTGTATTGATCCCGGCACCTGAGGGGTTAATGGCGGACGCCCGCGAGATCGCGGGCGTCGGCCATTGCCGGCGGGTCCCTGGCTGCGATCAGCAGCCGGGATCAGCCGCGCATGACACGGGCATCGCTCCGATGCTCGCGGTTATGCTTAGGACGTAAATGTACGTCCTGGTGCGTTAAGTACCACCTCACCAGGACGTACATTTACGTCCTGCGTCCTTAAGGGGTTAAACCGTATACGTTTTTTTTTAAACATGGGAGTCAATGGGAACCGTACAGAACCGTGTGTGCGTTCGGTTCCATGCACAGTTATTTTTCTTGGAATTTCAATCAAACAAGTGAAACTTTATTCATAATGGAGTGAAAAGTGAAAAACGGATGCAACCGGACATCATTTTTTAGACCGTATACGGGTTAAAATTTGTACACAAGTTTTGATACAGTTTAGTCCGGTTTTGAGGAATCAGTTTTTCATCATAAACCTGATACGGGGAACTGTACTGCAAAAACCCATAGTAACTGCAGGACCACGCTCCTTCACCCCTACGTACGTTTCGATATTTCTTTGTCAAGAAGATCCTCTTGACAAAGAAGTATCGAAACGTACGTAGGTGTGAAGGAGCGTGGGGGGGGTCAGATTATGCCTAGGACTATTACCCAATACAGAGAGCACTTTTGTAATGATATATATATGTATTATGTAGTGACATAGCTGCAGTATATTGCTACCAGACCACAAGTTCTCCTATGTTTTGTACTGAGCTTTCATTTTTGAATTGGAATATTGCGTCTTCCATGGGAATATTTCTAATTATGTAATAATACATTTTGGCTTTTTTTTTTTCTTTCTTACCGTATTTTTCGCCGTATAAGACGCACTTTTTCTTCCCCAAAATTGGGGGGGGGGAGAAGTTGGTGCATCTTATACGGCGAATACACCCCTATCGGGTCGGTCCCTGCGGCCTTCAACGTCCGGGACCCGCGGCTAATACAGGACATCACCGATCGCGGTGATGCCCTGTATTAACCCTTCAGATGCGGCGATCAAAGCTGACCGCCGCGTCTGAAGGGAAAATAACACTAAACCCGGCTGCTCAGTCACGCTGTTCGGGACCGCCGCGGTGAAATCGCGGCATCCCAAACAGCTTACAGGACACCGGGTGGCACCTTACCTGCCTCCTCGGTGTCTGCTCCGTGCTGGGATCCACTGCATGGCCGGCGCTCTCCTTCGACGTCATCACGTCGTCCCGTCATCCAATAGGAGCGGCGTGCGTAGCGACGTGATGACGGCGACGGAGAGCAAGGATACCGGGGAAGAAGACGTCCGGAGCGTCGGGGACACCACAGGGACGCGGCGACAGCGATGGAGGGCGACATCCAGGGCAGCGGTGACGGGTCCGGAGCGGCGCGGACATGTGAGTACTACTCCTATACCAGTGGTCTTCAACCTGCGGACCTCCAGATGTTGCAAATCTACAACTCCCAACATGCCCGGACAGCCAACGGGAGTTGTAGTTTTGCAACATCTGGAGGTCCGCAGGTTGAAGATCACTGTTAGGTGCAGAATCTTTTTTTTTTCTAGATTTTGCACCTTTAAAATTGGGTGCGTCTTATATGCCGGTGCGTCCTATAGGGCGAAAAATACGGTATATGTATACATGCTGTTACATGAGTTTCCCTAGACATATAGGACCAATATTGACAGGTATATACAGGATGTACATTACTAAAAATCGGGTCTTATCTATCATTTTGGAGTGTGGTATTTATGGTATACAGGAGAATATCTTACCACCCTTCTTCTTGGTACGGTCTGATGAAGTCGTCATTAGAGGCGGAGCTACAGAAGACGCCCGAATCAAGAAGAAGGTTGGTAAATATAAGTCTATTTTAAAATGCATAATGAGAAGAGATCCTTTGGAGTCAGTGTGTTCCAAACAAGGAGCCTCCAGCTGTTACTACAACCCCCATCATTCTTAGACAGCCTTTGGCTGCCTGGGAATGTTGGGAGTTGTAGTTTGTCAACAGTGAGCCTCCAGCATTTGCTAAACTGGAGGCTCTTTGTTGCTAAACTACAACTCCTATCATACCCATATAGCCAAAGGCTGTCTAAGAATCATGGGGGTTGTATTTTAGCAACAGCTGGAGGCTCTCAGTTTGAAAACACAATGTTTTATGGGTGCGTTCCCCAGGGGAGAGAGCGCACTACTACTTTCTCATTTCACGCAGAATATTGGTGTATGCAGAAGACCATCGATGACCAGCATTTTTTTTTTAATTAATATAAAATGGTTAACGATGGATTGTGGGGACTGTTTTTTTGTATTATGACTAATGATAGTAATGGACTCAATCTATAAGACAGTTTCCTCTACTAAGCCTTAAACTTAAAAGTAAATTATAAAAACATATAAAAAAAATTATTACAAAAAAACACTCCCATATTTGAAAACAATAAAAGTTAAAAAAATAAAAAAAAACACTCCCGATAAGCCCTCGTTAACTATTATATTTAAATTAAAAAAACGCAGGTCATCGACATAGTCCTCTGCATACGTGGGACTGAAAATAGAAGAAAAACACAAAAAAATGGGTTTAGTACATGTAGGGCGCTCTCTGCTGGGCAGAGCATCCAGACAGTGCCTCCAGCTGTTGCTAAAAACTACATCCATCAGCCTTTGGCTGTCTGGGAATGATTGGAGTTGTAGTTCAGCAACAGAGAGCTCAGAGAGAGAGAGAGAAAGCTTCCGTTTGGCAACAGCTGGAGCCTCGCAGTTGGTAAACTACAACTCCCATCATTCCCAGACAGCCAAGGCTGTCTGGGAATGATGGGGTTGTAGTTTAACAACAGCTGGAGGCAGATGAACTAATGCTAGGTTTCTAGTAGTTGCCATGCCTGCGACTACTATAGGCACAGATATTTTGGAGGGCAGGGGGTCAAGTAAAAAAAAAAAAAAGGACACTTGCTATAATATAACAAATGTCTTTAAGGGCTCGTACACATGAGCAGATCTGATAGTGAACTCAGTGTTTCCCACTGCAAATTTGAATGGGGCGGGCTCTTAATCTTAATTAAAGGGGCAGCTGCAGAAAAAAGTTCAGGGGCTCAAGCCCCCTTTTGAGCCTGTGTGTGCATGTCCCTGACTATAGAGAAGGAGCATCTCTTTCTGGGTCCTACCTACAGGGGACAAACTATCTTTAGGGAGGAGTCTTACTTATGAGGTAAAACTACTGTCAGGGGGCTCCTACCTTCAGGGGGCAAACTACACACCTACAGAGGGTACTACTTACAGGGGTCAAATTACCTAAATGTGGGAAAATTGGCATCGGGGGGTCCTACCAACACTGGGAAAACTACCATGGTGGGGTAGGGGAGGAACTATCTCAGGGGGTCCTACCTACAAGGAGCAGGGGTGAACTACATATAGGGGATCTTTTCTACAAGGGGTTTTGGGGATATGAGTTGTGGCTTGAAGAAATCGTCATGACGGTCTGGGCCAGATGGAGAAAAAAAAAAGGCAAATTAAACGACCCTGATCAGAGAAATCATCACTGGATATTACAGCACCATAATTTACACCTCCACCTCTGTTTAAGGACCCACTTATTTAAAAAAAAAAAATTGGGGTAGCGTATGGTCTTTTTGTTTTGTTCCATTTTCTGGTGGATTTCAGAGGTTTTGCTTATTGATTTCTTTTTTATTTTATTTTTTTTACCTTGTTTCCCTTTGTGTTTGTCTTCTACCATTATTGGTCCCAGACATCTAATAAGGTGTCATTTTGCTCCTGATATTGATGTGAGTTTGTATGATCTCCTCATACAGCTCCTGACTGGTCACCCAATTCTGTCCTACCATAAATCCAGGGCACATCTGAGTACTGGGAGCCATTCCTAGGACCCAGGAAAGGTGACTGGGAACACTGGCCCAGATATAGTAAAATATGTGTATGATCGCAACCAATCGCAGAGAACAATCTGAGAAAGGAAAGCTGAGCCGGGATTGGTGATCTGTCAGACACATTTCTGTCTCAGACTAATTTATAAATCTGAGTAAAGACTAAAAGGATACAAATAACATTCAGTAAAGACTAAAGGATCCAAACTACATCCGGTAAACACGAAGGGATAGAAACTACATCCAGTAAAGGCTGAGGAATACAAACTACATCCAGTAAAGACTAAGGAATACAAACTACATCCAGTAAAGACTAAGGAATACAAACTACATCCGGTAAAGACTGAGGAATACAAACTACATCCGGTAAAGACTGAGGGATACAAACTACATCCAGTAAAGACTGAGGAATACAAACTACATCCGGTAAAGACTGAGGGATACAAACTACATCCGGTAAAGACTGAGGAATACAAACTACATCCGGTAAAGACTGAGGAATACAAACTACATCCGGTAAAGACTGAGGAATACAAACTACATCCGGTAAAGACTGAGGGATACAAACTACATCCAGTAAAGACTAAGGGATACAAACTACATCCGGTAAAGACTGAGGAATACAAACTACATCCGGTAAAGACTGAGGGATACAAACTACATCCAGTAAAGACTGAGGAATACAAACTACATCCGGTAAAGACTGAGGGATACAAACTACATCCAGTAAAGACTGAGGAATACAAACTACATCCGGTAAAGACTGAGGGATACAAACTACATCCGGTAAAGACTGAGGAATACAAACTACATCCGGTAAAGACTGAGGAATACAAACTACATCCGGTAAAGACTGAGGAATACAAACTACATCCGGTAAAGACTGAGGGATACAAACTACATCCAGTAAAGACTAAGGGATACAAACTACATCCGGTAAAGACTGAGAGATACAAACTACATCCGGTAAAGACTGAGGAATACAAACTACATCCGGTAAAGACTGAGAGATACAAACTACATCCAGTAAAGACTGAGGAATACAAACTACATCCAGTAAAGACTGAGGGATACAAACTACATCCGGTAAAGACTGAGGGATACAAACTACATCCGATAAAGACTAAGGAATACAAACTACATCCGGTAAAGACTGAGGGATACAAACTACATCCAGTAAAGACTAAGGGATACAAACTACATCCGGTAAAGACTGAGGGATACAAACTACATCCGGTAAAGACTGAGGGATACAAACTACATCCAGTAAAGACTGAGGGATACAAACTACATCCGATAAAGACTAAGGAATACAAACTACATCCGGTAAAGACTGAGGGATACAAACTACATCCAGTAAAGACTAAGGGATACAAACTACATCCGGTAAAGACTGAGGGATACAAACTACATCCGGTAAAGACTGAGGGATACAAACTACATCCGATAAAGACTGAGGGATACAAACTACATCCGGTAAAGACTGAGGGATACAAACTACATCCGGTAAAGACTGAGGGATACAAACTACATCCGGTAAAGACTGAGGAATACAAACTACATCCGGTAAAGACTGAGGGATTCAAACTACATCCGGTAAAGACTGAGGGATACAAACTACATCCGGTAAAGACTGAGGGATACAAACTACATCCGGTAAAGACTGAGGGATACAAACTACATCCGGTAAAGACTGAGGGATACAAACTACATCCAGTAAAGACTGAGGGATACAAACTACATCCGGTAAAGACTGAGGGATACAAACTACATCCGGTAAAGACTGAGGGATACAAACTACATCCGGTAAAGACTGAGGGATACAAACTACATCCGGTAAAGACTGAGGGATACAAACTACATCCAGTAAAGACTGAGGGATACAAACTACATCCGGTAAAGACTGAGGGATACAAACTACATCCGGTAAAGACTGAGGAATACAAACTACATCCGGTAAAGACTGAGGGATACAAACTACATCCGGTAAAGACTGAGGGATACAAACTACATCCTGTAAAGACTGAGGAATACAAACTACATCCGGTAAAGACTGAGGGATACAAACTACATCCGGTAAAGACTGAGGGATACAAACTACATCCAGTGCCCAGAGTGTAATACATATAACTGACCTTCTGCTAAATTTTTGTAATCATCAAGGGAATCACGAGTAACATGTTAGACTGTGATAGAACGTTGCGAGTCCATTACATCTTTTTACCTTGTTTAAACCCTCATTAAAAACAACGTGAATGAGGCAAAAAGGGGCAGCACCAGGGATTAAATGTAATTTATTTTTTATTTAATTCCCCTGTATCTTTATATACTACATGAATGAAGATCACTTATATATACACATACACATGATTTAAAGGAATCTGTCTGTATACTATTAGCACCAAATAAAGCTGACAGTATTTCTTTAAAAAAAGAAACCACATCCTTACATGGTGTTTTTGTTGACATTATGTCAGTGGTGACCATTTGTTATATACAAAAGAAAAAACTTGCCAAAACGTATCGATAGACCCTAATTACTTCTTTCCTATATACATTTTCTGACTAGTTTCAAAACAATTCCCACATACAGAACATTAAAATGGCTATAGCCCAGTGTGCATTTTCTCATGCTTAACAAGAAACGATTTGTCTGAAAAACATTTGCCACATTCTGAACACAAATATGGCTTCTTCCCTGGGTGACTTCTCTCATGTCTAACAAGAGCTGATTTGCATGCAAAAGATTTCCCACATTCTGGACATGAATACGGCTTCTCTCCTGTGTGACATCTGGCATGTATGGCAAGGCGTGATTTTCGTGTAAAACATTTCCCACATTGTGTACACGAATACGGCCTATCTCCTTTGTGAGTCTTTTCATGTCTACCAAGACTTTGTTTATCTACAAAACATTTCCCACATTCTGAACATGAATACGGCTTCTCTCCTGTGTGAATTCTCTCATGTGCAGCAAGATTTGATCTTTTTGTGAAACATTTCCCACATTCTGAACATGAATATGGCTTCTCTCCTGTGTGAATTCTCTCATGTAAAATAACTTTTGATTGTTCTGTAAAACATTTACCGCATTCTGAACATGAATATGGCTTCTCTCCTGTGTGACTTCTCTGATGTAAAACAAGTTGTGATCGACGTTTGAAGCATTTTCCACATTCTAAACATGAATATGGCTTCTCTCCCTTGTGACTTCTCTCATGTTTAGCAAGAAGTGATTGTTTTGTAAAACCTTTTCCACATGATGAACATGTAAATGACTTCCTTGCCGTGTGAGTTCTTACATGTTTAGTAAGATAGGATTTGCTTAAGAAACATTTTCCACACTCTTTACACAAGTATGGCTTCTCTCCTGTGTGAATTCTCTTATGTATGACAAGATATGAATTATTTGTAAAGCATTGCCCACATTCTGAACATGAATACGGCTTCTCTCCTGTGTGAATTCTCTCATGTATAACAAGATCCGATTTACTCATAAAACATTTTCCACATTCTAAACATGGGTTTGGTTTTTCCATTGTGTGAATTTTCTCGTGCATAGCAAGATATGATTTACTTGAAAAACATTTTTCACATTTTGAACATGAATATGGCTTCTCTCCTGTGTGAATTCTCAAATGTTTAATAAGGTTTGATTTACTTGCAAAACGTTTCACACATTCTGAACATGAATATGGCTTCACTCCTGTGTGACTTCTCTCATGTGAAACAAGATCTGATTTATTTGTAAAACATTTTCCACATTCTGAGCACGAATACGGCTTCTCTCCTGTGTGAAATCTCTCGTGTGTAATAAGGCTAGATTTATATGCAAAACATTTTCCACATTCTGCACATGAAAACAGTTTCTCTCCTGTGTGAATTTTCTGATGGTCCTTGAGCTTGTCTTTAGTAATAAAATATTTCTCACATTCGGAACAAGGAAACGGCTTCTCTCCTGAGTGAGTTCTCGAATGTCTAACAAGATTCGATTTATTTGTAAAACATTTCCCACATTCAGGGCATGAATGCAACCTCTTTCTTGTGTGGTGTCTTCTGTGTGTCAGAAGATCTGATTTTTTTATAAAATGTCTTCCACATTTGTCACAATGAAACATTTTCACCTCTTTCCGATTTGTCCTTGTGGTAACAATGTGGGATTGGTGAGGAGAAGGTTCCCGATGATCAGGAGAGTCATTATATGATAGATCTGGATGGACATTAGTGGTAAGGAGGTCTTCTCCTGAGGAGCGCTCCATGATCTCTCCATCTTCTCCTGAGGAGCGCTCCATGATCTCTCCATCTTCTCCTGAGGAGCGCTCCATGATCTCTCCATCTTCACCTGAGGAGCGCTCCACGATCTCTCCATCTTCTTCTTTATCACTCACAGATAACATGACGTTTCCCTCCGAATTCTTACTGGGATTTCCTGTTCGGATAAAAATGGATTTTGTTAATATATTTTTTCAAACTTGGAGGAACACTATAGGGTTGGGTCACCGGCGAATCTGCAGCGTAAAATACCCTACCCTAAAGGGTTAAAATGTGTCAATGACAAAGTCGAGGATTCTGATCTTCACTCAACAGCAGACTCGATTTAAACATTTGTGAAGCCCTCCCTCGTCTGGCCAACACGTTTTATCTTCCCGTACCAGTTGGTCATCACTTTCATCCCTTCTCTCACATAAACATACAGCCAAACCCAGTGGATGGCACAAGAGCTGTGCCCGGTATGGAGGAGTACCCATAGCCCTGCCCGGTACAGAGGAGTACCCATAGCCATGCTCAGTATAAAGGAGTACTCATAGCCGCGCTCAGTACGAAGGAGTACCCACAGCCGTGCTCAGTACGGAGGAGTACCCACAGCCGTGCTCAGTACGAAGGAGTACCCATAGCCGTGCTCAGTACGAAGGAGTACCCACAGTCGTGCTCAGTACGGAGGAGTACCCACAGCCGTGCTCAGTACGGAGGAGTACCCACAGCCGTGCTCAGTACGGAGGAGTACCCACAGCCGTGCTCAGTACGGAGGAGTACCCACAGCCGTGCTCAGTACGAAGGAGTACCCATAGCCGTGCTCAGTACGAAGGAGTACCCATAGCCGTGCTCAGTACGAAGGAGTACCCATAGCCGTGCTCAGTACGAAGGAGTACCCATAGCCGTGCTCAGTACGAAGGAGTACCCATAGCCGTGCTCAGTACGAAGGAGTACCCATAGCCGTGCTCAGTACGGAGGAGTAACCATGGCCGTGCTCAGTACGGAGGAGTAACCATGGCCGTGCTCAGTACGGAGGAGTAACCATAGCCGTGCTCAGTACGAAGGAGTACCCACAGCCGTGCTCAGTACGGAGGAGTACCCACAGCCGTGCTCAGTACGGAGGAGTACCCACAGCCGTGCTCAGTACGGAGGAGTACCCACAGCCGTGCTCAGTACGGAGGAGTACCCACAGCCGTGCTCAGTACGAAGGAGTACCCATAGCCGTGCTCAGTACGAAGGAGTACCCATAGCCGTGCTCAGTACGAAGGAGTACCCATAGCCGTGCTCAGTACGAAGGAGTACCCATAGCCGTGCTCAGTACGGAGGAGTAACCATGGCCGTGCTCAGTACGGAGGAGTAACCATGGCCGTGCTCAGTACGGAGGAGTAACCATAGCCGTGCTCAGTACGGAGGAGTACCCATAGACGTACTCAGTACGGAGGAGTAACCATAGCTGTGCTCAGTACGGAAGAGTACACATAGCCGTGCTCAGTGCGGAGGAGTACCCATAGCCGAGCTCAGTACGGAGGAGTACACATAGCAGTGTTCAGTACGGAGGAGTACCCATAGCCGTGCCCAGTACGGAGGAGGACCCATAGCCGTGCTCAGTACGGAGGAGTACCTATAGCCGAGCTCAGTACGGAGGAGTACCCATATCCATGCTCAGTATAGAGGAGTACCCATAGCCGTGCTCAGTACGGAGGAGTACCCATAGCCATGCTCAGTACGCAGGAGTACCCATAGCCGTGCTCAGTATAGAGGAGTACCCATAGCCGTGCTCAGTACGGAGGAGTACCCATAGCCATTCTCAGTACGGAGGAGTACCCATAGCCATGCTCAGTACGGAGGAGTACCCATAGCCATGCTCAGTACGGAGGAGTACCCATAGCCGTGCTCAGTATAGAGGAGTACCCATAGTCGTGCTCAGTACGGAGGAGTACCCACAGCCGTGCTCAGTACGGAGGAGTACCCATAGCCGTGCTCAGTACGGAGGAGTACCCACAGCCGTGCTCAGTACGGAGGAGTACCCATAGTCGTGCTCAGTACGGAGGAGTACCCATAGCCGTGCTCAGTAAGGAGGAGTACCCACAGCCGTGCTCATTACGGAGGAGTACCTAGCTGTAATATAGGCTGATCCTGGAGGCTTCACCCCTTAGCATGTAGATGAATACTGTGAGACGTATCACCTACCTAATCATGTTATGGACCCTGGGATCCTCTAATAACAGTGGCCACAGGAACCCCCTCAGAGATCTTGTGGAGTCCAGACCACGATGGGTCAGAGATGTTCTGATGGCACAAGGAGAAACCTACACAAAACTGTGGCTTTATGTTAGGTTTATCAGTCATCTACCTTCCCATCACTCCTCTCTCCATAGACTTCTATGGGCAGCACGTAACCTGATCTAAAGAAGTAGTGAGAACAGGGTTGTGTATTATATCCCCACTCCGTCTAAATCCATTGTTACATACCTGGGGTATCATCATCTGGAGTTTCCTCCTTCACTTCCCTCATACACGGGTGATCCCCCATCATCCTCTCTTCTTCTGAGTCATCCTCCACTTTAATATTAGTCAGATCTCCCCCCAGATGAGACAGGACATTTCCCTCTGGACAGTCCTGGGAATACAGAGGACGAGGACACCTCTCTAGTGGATTTCTATCAATGACTCCATCTGTAGGGAACACACAGAGAATGAATACATCAGTGCTGGATAGATTTCTATGTTACTAGGTAGTGAGAGCGATATCTTTATATATGTCTCTTCTTACCTTGTGATGTGAGGAGCCGGTGATCCTCCATCATGACTATGTCCTGGTACAGATCCTTGTGACAGATAGACAGTGACCTCCTACAGGGCTCAGTTCTGAAGACCCTTACCTACAAAAAGACATTGATTATATAGAGCTGCTCTAAAGATGGGGGACAAAACTGATTTAACCTGTTAACGACCAAGGACGTGTATACACGTCCTTGTGCCATTAACGGGGTATGAGTTGAGTGTCTGTGCCTCTGCGCCGTACCGGCCGGCTCCCAGCTGATTCCTGTAGCTGAGGGCGGGCATTAATAGTCGACATGCAGCGATCGCCGCGTCCAGCTGTTAACCCTTTAGATTGCCACTGTAAAAGTTGACAGCGGCGTCTGAATGAACCTGTAAACACTCCCTGGTGGTTCAGTGGCGTGGATCGCCCCCAACCGTGATCAAAAACTCATCAAAAAGTCCCATCAAAACAAAAATGTTCCAGACCGTCCTGTATATGAAAAAATAAAATACTTATAGGGGTCAGAAGAGGACATTTTTAAACCTACAAATTTTCTAAATTTTTTAACAGAAGTATAACAAAATCAAACTTTTATGAATTGAATATCATTTTAATCGTATGGACCAAAAGAATAAAGATAAAAGGTGTCATTTTAACTCAAAAGTGCGCTGAGTAGAAATGAAAGCCCCCAAATTTACAAAATGCCGTTTTTGTTTTTTTTTCAATTTAGCCTCACAAATATTTTTTTTCTGGTTTCAGTGTAGATTTTGTGGTAACATTTTTGATGTCATTACAAAGTAAAATTGGTGGCGCAAAAAAAATAAATAAAAAAAAGCCCCCATATGGGTCTGTTAGTCGAAAATTTAAAGTGTTATCATTTTTAGAAGGTGAGGAGGAAAAAACAAAAGTTCAAAAAATTTAAAAATCCTTGGTCCTTAAGGGGTTCAGTTCTAAAGAAGAAACTAATCAGGAAAAATATAAACATTGTATGACGATTTTTGGCCTTCAGTCATGGTAGGTTGAGTAGTAGACATAAGATTGTAGGACGGTCTTTGGCCTTCAGTCATGGTAGGTTGAGGATTGGGTATAAGATTGTAAGACGGTCTTTGGCCTTCAGTCATGGTAGGTTGAGGATTGGGTATAAGATTGTAGGACGGTCTTTGGCCTTCAGTCATGGTAGGTTGAGTAGTAGACATAAGATTGTAGGACGGTCTTTGGCCTTCAGTCATGGTAGGTTGAGGATTGGGTATAAGATTGTAGGACAGTCTTTGGCCTTCAGTCATGGTATGTTGCGGATTGGGTATAAGATTGTAGGACGGTCTTTGGCCTTCAGTCATGGTAGGTTGAGGATTGGGTATAAGATTGTAGGACGGTCTTTGGCCTTCAGTCATGGTAGATGAAGGAGTGGATATAGGATTGTAGGACAGTCTTTGGCCTTTAGCCATGGTAGAAGATCACTGGGCATCTCTGGACAAGATGTCTGTTCCACTCTAATCCAACATGGAAGAGGAGACTTTCTGTGCTGTTGTACCTAAGAGTCTAGTCTAGTGGAACAATAATATTTAGATATGTGCGAGAAGCTTAAACCACCGACCACTTTCCCGCAGACAAAACATTCAGAGCTCCTCCACAATGTTTATTTCCTTAGACAAACTTAAGGAGATGTTAATAGATATAAGGTCAGTAGATGGGAGATCTATCAGTACGGAACATAATACAACAATCTATGAGGTCCAGTCATTATGGCAGCCAAAATGTGACCCAACCAGAAGAGATTTAGAGAAGACCAAAGATGTAAATGTCCCTCCAGTCTAAGGTTCATACACTAAACAAGGAGAGCGGTGACATTTTTACCATAGTGTTGAACCTTCTCTTCTTTCCATCAGAGATCAGATGGGG
Organism: Hyla sarda; assembly: GCF_029499605.1. NCBI lineage: Eukaryota > Metazoa > Chordata > Amphibia > Anura > Hylidae > Hyla > Hyla sarda. The sequence goes on from NW_026607575.1 coordinate 390,050, forward strand.
AACGTTAATATCAAGGGTCTTGGATCTATCATGGTACAAAGATCTCCAAAAACTTATCGAGAACTTTATAAACATTAGGTAGAGAAGTTGGAGGAGAAGAGAAGTAGAGAATGTCCAAGGTTTCCATACATACGGCTTTAGTAGAGGCAAATGATAAAGTATTGTTACGATGAAGCCTTGTCCCAACGTGATTGGCAAAAAAGCTACCGCCTCGTCTTCCATGTGATATATAAACCACGGTGACAGTAGTTCTCCAATTCTTATATAGGGAGAGTGTCCTAAGCAAGGCATTTTTAAGGGGGTTCACCATCAATGAGACCCAGTGTCCCCGCCGGAAGTTTGGCATATAAAGTAAAATCTCCCTTAGCGGAAACCTCCCAATAGGGGACACCTCCCAATAGCGGACAGTTTTTTATTCCCCGGCGGAGTCCTATAAGACTTAATGTATTTGCGCCTACTGAATAGGGGACATTCCCAATAGCGGACACGGACACACCCGAAAGGAGACAAACCCCCGATAGAGGGACAAAAACACTCCCGATAGGGGGACAAAAACACTTCCAATAGGAGACAAAACACTCCCAATAGAGGACAAAACACTCCCAATAGGGGACAAAACACTCCCAATAGGGGACAAAACACTCCCAATAGAGGAGACAAATCACTCCCAATAGAGGAGACAAATCACTCCCAATAGGAGACAAAACACTCCCAATAGAGGGACAAAACGCTCCCAATAGAGGGACAAAACGCTCTCGATAGGGGACAAAACACTCCCGATAGGGGACAAAACACTCCCGATAGAGGACAAAACACTCCCGATAGAGGACAAAACACTCCCGATAGAGGACAAAACACTCCCGATAGAGGACAAAACACTCCCGATAGAGGACAAAACACTCCCGATAGAGGACAAAACACTCCCGATAGAGGACAAAACACTCCCGATAGAGGACAAAACACTCCCGATAGAGGACAAAACACTCCCGATAGAGGACAAAACACTCCCGATAGAGGACAAAACACTCCCGATAGAGGACAAAACACTCCCGATAGAGGACAAAACACTCCCGATAGAGGACAAAACACTCCCGATAGAGGACAAAACACTCCCGATAGAGGACAAAACAATCCCAATAGGAGACAAAACACTCCCAATAGGAGACAAAACACTCCCAATAGGGGACAAAACACTCCCAATAGGAGGACAAAACACTCCCAATAGGGGACAAAACACTCCCAATAGGGGACAAAACACTCCCAATAGGGGACAAAACACTCCCAAGTGTACAGCCAATACCACAGTAAGGGGCCCAGGCCCCCACTTCACCCCCCTGCAGAAGCCCCAGCACAGAAGCAGAAGACTGCTATTCAAACAGTACTCTCCCGCTTCTGTACGTCCGCCGGCCACATCATTCACCCCTCTGATCCCTCCAGACGACTTTATTCCGCTGTGACAAAACATCCCCCTTTATTGCCCCCTGAGCCACATAATTTCCTCTTGATCCCCGTGGGCCATTTTATTCCCCCTTTATCCACTTCATAAAGAGGGGGTGATGAATTTACACAGAGGGTAATGATGGGGAATGAAATGGCACGGTGGGGGGGGGGATATAATGGCACAATGTAAGGGGGAATTAGATGGCACAGGGTATAAAGGGGGGGGGGTGAGTACGGGACAGAATTTCGTAATTTAGGAAGAATTCTGAGCCTTTTTCCTAATGAGGGACATCTCTCTATAGGGGACACATTTTTAGTGCCCTCTATTGGGAGATTCTACTATACTTACATTACAGTAGACCCCGCCCTCCAAGCTGGGCCAGCTCTTACCCATCGGGGAAAATCCATCACAAGGGGCTCAGCCTGATGACGTCTCTCCTCTAATGCCGGCCATAATACTACGTCAGTGAGCTCCAGCATCAGGGGAGTGATGTCATCAAGCCGCGCCCCCAGAGCTGAGATGTAGGAGGGTTGTGTAGGTTGGAGAGAAGACGGATCTGATCACAATGTACAGATATATGCACGGACAGGACAGAGATCTTTATAGGGATTTCTTTATACCTAGGCTGGTAACCATGACATCGGGGGCATCCTCACACACAGTGATTCTTTACTGTAAGAGCAGTGACACTATGGAACTTTCCACATGATGTTGTAATGGAGGATTCTTTACTGTAAGCAAGGCCGGAATAACAATGGTGCTCTTAGAGCTCCTGCTCCAGGCACCCAGTCAAACAAGAGGGCGCCCAGGTGTCAGACTGTCAGACATTTTTTTTTTTTTATAAATTTGAAGCTTTGGAGTTCTTTTCACCTCACTACTGTGGTGTCCCAGTATGGGAGGTGTTACCCCGTACCCTTGCTGCCCTATCCAGCAGCCTCCCTTCTGTGTCTCCTGGGCCCCTTGTACTTGTTTCCACCCTGTATATATGTTTTTCTATGTATAATATATAATGTGTTGTTGCTTTAAGAAATGTACCATGTGATTGTTACCCAGGAGGTACCAGTGACCAGGTGATCCCAGGGGTGACCTATGGGCTCCCTACTAGTCTCCCCCATAAGTGTCCTGGGGGGGGGGGGTCAAGTCAGTCAGTGTGGTCTGCATTAAATTGTCCAGTCCTACTATAAGTCCCAGCAAGCCCTTAAAGGGGTACTCTGGCCCTAAGACATCTTATCCCCTATCCGCCGCTGGGGACCCTCACAATCTTGCATTCGGCACCCACCTCTTTGAGCTGCACACCGCACTGCCAACTCACAAACTTCTGGGTGCCGACCACGGGGCCGAAGTATCGTGATGTCACGACTCCGCCCCCGTGTGACGTCACCCCCGCCCCCGCTATGCAAGTCTATGGGAGAGCTTCAGTGATCCGACCACCACTCCTCCGGTCCCAGGACCTACTGCTATGGTCTATAGGCCATAGAAGTAGATCCTGACCCCGGAGCGGTGGTTGGAACACTGAAGTGGGGCAGTAACACTGTATATGGCTGAAGGCTGTATGTCTGTGGGAGAACTGTACTGCCCCTAATGTGGGAGAACTGTACTGCCCCTAATGTGGGGGAACTATACTGCACCTAATGTGGGGAGAACTATACTGCACCTAATGTGGGGAGAACTATACTGCACCTAATGTGGGGAGAACTATACTGCACCTAATGTGGGGAGAACTATACTGCACCTAACGTGGGGGGAACTATACTGCACCTAACGTGGGGGGAACTATACTGCACCTAACGTGGGGGGAACTATACTGCACCTAACGTGGGGGGAACTATACTGCACCTAACGTGGGGGGAACTATACTGCACCTAACGTGGGGGGAACTATACTGCACCTAACGTGGGGGAACTATACTGCACCTAACGTGGGGAGAACTATACTGCACCTAACGTGGGGGAACTATACTGCACCTAACGTGGGGGAACTATACTGCACCTAACGTGGGGAGAACTATACTGCACCTAACGTGGGGGGAACTATACTGCACCTAACGTGGGGGAACTATACTGCACCTAACGTGGGGAGAACTATACTGCACCTAACGTGGGGGAACTATACTGCACCTAACGTGGGGGAACTATACTGCACCTAACGTGGGGGAGAACTATACTGCACCTAACGTGGGGAGAACTATACTGCACCTAACGTGGGGAGAACTATACTGCACCTAACGTGGGGGGAACTATACTGCACCTAACGTGGGGAGAACTATACTGCACCTAACGTGGGGAGAACTATACTGCACCTAACGTGGGGGAACTATACTGCACCTAACGTGGGGGAACTATACTGCACCTAACGTGGGGGAACTATACTGCACCTAACGTGGGGGAACTATACTGCACCTAACGTGGGGGAACTATACTGCACCTAACGTGGGGGAACTATACTGCACCTAACGTGGGGGAACCATACTGCACCTAACGTGGGGGAACCATACTGCACCTAACGTGGGGGTACCATACTGCACCTAACGTGGGGGAACCATACTGCACCTAACGTGGGGGAACTATACTGCACCTAACGTGGGGGAACTATACTGCACCTAACGTGGGGGAACTATACTGCACCTAACGTGGGGGAACTATACTGCACCTAACGTGGGGGAACTATACTGCACCTAACGTGGGGGAACTATACTGCACCTAACGTGGGGGAACTATACTGCACCTAACGTGGGGGAACTATACTGCACCTAACGTGGGGGAACTATACTGCACCTAACGTGGGGGAACTATACTGCACCTAATGTGGGGGAACTATACTGCACCTAATGTGGGGGAACTGCACTTCAACTGATTAACAGGGGCAGCGGACTGATTAAATATTTAAAAAAAATATTTGTTACAAAGATTTTATTCCTCTGTGTACGTTTATGGGTTAATGGGGGGGGGGGGGCGCCACAAGGTTAGCTCACACAGAGCGCCTGAACACCTAAGCCGGCCCTGACAGTACAGAGTTAACACACAGTGATGTCACAGTACAGGGATAATACACAGTGATGTCACAGTACAGGGATAATACACACAGTGATGTCACAGTACAGGGATAATACAGAGAGTGATGTCACAGTACAGGGATAATACACACAGTGATGTCACAGTACAGGGATAATACACACAGTGATGTCACAGTACAGGGATAATACACACAGTGATGTCACAGTACAGGGATAATATACAGTGATGTCACAGTACAGGGATAATACACACAGTGATGTCACAGTACAAGGATAATACACACAGTGATGTCACAGTACAGGGATAATACACAGTGATGTCACAGTACAGAGATAATACACAGTGATGTCACAGTACAGGGATACTACACAGTGATGTCACAGTACAGGGATAATACACAGTGATGTCACAGTACAGGGATAATACACACAGTGATGTCACAGTACAGGGATAATACACAGTGATGTCACAGTACAGGGATAATACACACAGTGATGTCACAGTACAGGGATAATACACACAGTGATGTCACAGTACAGGGATAATACACACAGTGATGTCACAGTACAGGGATAATACAGAGAGTGATGTCACAGTACAGGGATAATACAGAGAGTGATGTCACAGTACAGGGATAATACAGAGAGTGATGTCACAGTACAGGGATAATACAGAGAGTGATGTCACAGTACAGGGATAATACACACAGTGATGTCACAGTACAAGGATAATACACACAGTGATGTCACAGTACAGGGATAATACACAGTGATGTCACAGTACAGGGATAATACACAGTGATGTCACAGTACAGAGATAATACACAGTGATGTCACAGTACAGGGATACTACACAGTGATGTCACAGTACAGGGATAATACACAGTGATGTCACAGTACAGGGATAATACACACAGTGATGTCACAGTACAGGGATAATACACAGTGATGTCACAGTACAGGGATAATACACACAGTGATGTCACAGTACAGGGATAATACACACAGTGATGTCACAGTACAGGGATAATACACACAGTGATGTCACAGTACAGGGATAATACACAGTGATGTCACAGTACAGGGATAATACACAGTGGTGTCACAGTACAGGGATAATACACAGTGGTGTCACAGTACAGGGATAATACACACAGTGATGTCACAGTACAGGGATAATACACAGTGGTGTCACAGTACAGGGATAATACACACAGTGATGTCACAGTACAGGGATAATACACACAGTGATGTCACAGTACAGGGATAATACACAGTGATGTCACAGTACAGGGATAATACACACAGTGATGTCACAGTACAGGGATAATACACACAGTGATGTCACAGTACAGGGATAATACACACAGTGATGTCACAGTACAGGAATAATACACAGTGATGTCACAGTACAGGGATAATACACAGTGATGTCACAGTACAGGGATAATACACAGTGATGTCACAGTACAGGGATAATACACAGAGATGTCACAGTACAGAGATAATACACAGTGATGTCACAGTACAGGGATAATACACAGTGATGTCACAGTACAGGGATAATACACAGTGATGTCACAGTACAGGGATAATACACAGTGATGTCACAGTACAGGGATAATACACACAGTGATGTCACAGTACAGGGATAATACACAGAGATGTCACAGTACAGGGATAATACACAGTGATGTCACAGTACAGGGATAATACACAGTGATGTCACAGTACAGGGATAATACACAGTGATGTCACAGTACAGGGATAATACACAGTGATGTCACAGTACAGGGATAATACACAGAGATGTCACAGTACAGGGATAATACACAGTGATGTCACAGTACAGGGATAATACACAGTGATGTCACAGTACAGGGATAATACACACAGTGATGTCACAGTACAGGGATAATACACACAGTGATGTCACAGTACAGAGATAATACACACAGTGATGTCACAGTACAGGGACAACACTCAGGAAACAGTATGTGGGGAACGGAGTCTAAATAAGGGGGACCAGTGGCGTTGCTAGGGTTGGTGTCACCCGGTGCGGTAGAAAATGGTGTCACCCCCATACGTACCCCCTCCCCCCAGTAAGTTTTTAGCCTGTTGTGACAGACACCACTGTTGTAGCGCATTGTGAGAAATTCCAGTATAATAATCAGATATACCAGTTGTCACAGAATAGGAAAGTGTTAAGGAAGTTTTCACCATTTAAATATACAGCTCCCAGAATTACTTAAAGGGGTACTCCACTGGAAAACATTTACTTTTATATCAACTGGTGCCAGAAAGTTAAACAGATTTTTAAATTACTTCTATTTAAAATCTTAATACTTACAGTACTTATCAGCTGCTGTATGCTCCACAGGAAGTTGTGTAGTTCTTTCCAGTCTGACCACAGTGCTATTTGCTGACACCTCTGTCCATGTCAGGAACTATCCAGAGCAGGATAGGTTTGCTATGGGGATTTGCTCCTACTATGGACAGTTCTTGACATGGACAGAGGTATCAGCACAGAGCACTGTGGTCAGACAGAAAAGAAATTAAAAAGGAAAATAACCTCCTGTGAATCGCTTATACAGCAGCTAATAAGTACTGGAAGGATTAAGATTTTTAAATAGAAGTAATTTACAAATCTGTTTAACTTTGTAGCACCAGCTGATTAAAACTCGTCACAAACTTCTCTGCTCGGCAGTTAATAACTTTTCCTGCATAAATGAGTTCAGCTTTCCGGTGCTCCCGTGGGCTGGAAAAGGTGGATACAGTCCTAGGAGACTCTTTCCTAGGATTGTATCCACCTTTTCCAGCCCACCGGAGCACCTGAAGGCTGAACTAATTTACGCAGAATAAGTTATCAACTGCCGAGCCGAGAAGTTTGTGACGAATCGAATTTACTGTAAGTTCGCTCATCTCTAATAATACAAACTGCGCCCTCTGAATATAATACTACCACAAACTGCGCCCTCTGAATATAATACTACCACAAACTGCGCCCTCTGAATATAATACTACCACAAACTGCGCCCTCTGAATATAATACTACCACAAACTGCGCCCTCTGAATATAATACTACCACAAACTGCGCCCTCTGAATATAATACTACCACAAACTGCGCCCTCTGAATATAATACTACCACAAACTGCGCCCTCTGAATATAATACTACCACAAACTGCGCCCTCTGAATATAATACTACCACAAACGGCGCCCTCTGAATATAACGTTGCCATACAGTGCACCCTCTGAATATAATACCACAACCGCAGTAACACCCCTCAACATCCGTTAGCTGATGCTATTACGATGGGAGGGGGGTATTGGTGGTGTTGCTAGTGGATGATGGGGGTGCTACTACTCGGGGGGTGTTGCTGGAGGATGATGAGGGTGCTACTAGCCATCCCCCCTGGCAGTATCATCCCCATCATCCATCGGCAGGATCATCCTCCTGGCAGGAGCACCGCCATCATCCACCATCAGGATCTGCTGATGGAGGTGCTGTTGGGGGGGGGGTGTTGCTGGTGGATGATGAGGGTGCTACTGCCAGGGGGGGAGCATTAGGTAGGCAGCAGTTCCCCCGCATTAGGTAGGTCGCAGTCTCCCCACATTAGGTAGCATCTATTCCCCACATTAGGCAGCATAGATTCCCCACATTTGGTACCAGTTCCCCCACATTAGGTAGGTACCAGTTACCCCACATTAGGTAGCAATTTCCCCACATTAGGTAGCACAGATTCCCCACATTAGGTAGCAATTTCCCCACATTAGGTAGCACAGATTCCCCACATAAGGTAGCATAGACTCCCCACATAAGGTAGCATAGACTCCCCACATAAGGTAGCATAGACTCCCCACACTTGGTAGTAGTTTCCCCACATTAGGCCGCAGGTTCCCTTGCAGGTTCCCCACAATGGGGTCAAAGTCCCCACAATAGATTGCTGGTTATACCACCACCACCACCCCCCCCCCGCCCCCCCCCACACACACACACAAAAAACACATACAACACAGAGAGAGAGACACACACAAACACACACAGTCAGAGACACACACTCACAGACACACACACACACACACAGAGTCACACAGTCACACACACACAGAGTCTCATACACACACACAGTCACATACACAAACATAGATAGAGACAGACACAAACACACTCACCCATCCAGCGCAGCGCTCCTTCTCACCGGGCGCCGTGCGAGTGACGTAACTGACGTCCTCCTGCGCGGCCATGCGGTGTGACGTCAGGTCGGCGCAGACGTGGGAGCGGAGGCCGGGCACAATGCTGGTGAAGGTGAGGGGGGGGGGTGTGATGATGGACGGGCAAACAGTGCAGGAGAAAGAGGGGGGTTGCTGACGGACGGGCGCACCGCACACACAGCGCGGGGGGGGGGGGGGGGATGGGGGTGCTGACGGATGGGAGGCCGGTCGGGCACAGATGGGGGGGGGTGTCTGTGTAGCTGGGGAGGGGGGGTGGGGCTACGGAGCATCTTGGTGTCACCCCATTAGGTTGGTGTCACCCGGTGCGGGCCGCACCCCCCGCACCCGGGTCGCAACGCCACTGAGGGGGACAGAGGGGTCTGGAGGAGGGGCAGAGATGTGGAAATGGTATGGCCGGACGCCCGGGGGTGACCGCTCCCCCCAACTCTTGTATGAGGCCCCAGCAGACGGGATGAAGGGAATGTTCTGTCCCTGCATGACACGGCTGCTGAAATGCCCTTCCATGTATTTGTGGGATACATGGGGGGGGGGGTGTCTGTCGCTGCGTCATGCGGACAAGCCCCCATTTCTGCCGGGGGCCCCTTACAGAGGATCGTGGGAGGGGTTTCCCGGCGGTCAGGATCAGTTATTTTGCACTGCAGGATTCCATTAATGGGGCGGACTCACTTATCGGGGCCCCTGTCCACCTAATGGGGTGACCGTTCTGCCTATGAAGTATTTATTGATAAAAGATCCGATTTACAGAATATTTGGGTTACAATAATTTTGTACCAGGACAAGTAGATTCTTCTCTGTTTTTTCCCGTAGACAAGTAGTTTTCTTTTTAATTTCCACCCCCCTGAGGGGACACAGATGTCTATGGGGGGGGACAAAGGAGTCTGGAGGAGGACAGTAGGGGGGGTGGGATTCAGCCATAGTGTGTATCAGTATTTTCAGGGGGTTTGGTGTTTGGCAGGGTTATATTCAGGGGGCTCGGTGTTTGGCAGGGTTATATTCAGGGGGCTCGGTGTTTGGAAGGGTTATATTCAGGGGGTTTGGTGTTTGGCAGGGTTATATTCAGGGGGCTCGGTGTTTGGCAGGGTTATATTCAGGGGGCTCGGTGTTTGGCAGGGTTATATTCAGGGGGCTCGGTGTTTGGCAGGGTTATATTCCGGGGGCTCGGTGTTTGGCAGGGTTATATTCCGGGGGCTCGGTGTTTGGCAGGGTTATATTCAGGGGGCTCAGTGTTTGGCAGGGTTATATTCAGGGGGCGCAGTGTTTGGCAGGGTTATATTCAGGGGGTTTGGTGTTTGGCAGGGTTATATTCAGGGGGTTTGGTGTTTGGCAGGGTTATATTCAGGGGGCTTGGTGTTTGGCAGGGTTATATTCAGGGGGCTCGGTGTTTGGCAGGGTTATATTCAGGGGGCTCGGTGTTTGGCAGGGTTATATTCAGGGGGCGCAGTGTTTGGCAGGGTTATATTCAGGGGGCTCGGTGTTTGGCAGGGTTATATTCAGGGGGCGCAGGGTTATATTTAGGGGCTCGGTGTTTGGCAGGATTATATTCAGGGGGTGCAGTGTTTGGCAGGGTTATATTCAGGGGGCGCAGTGTTTGGCAGGGTTATATTCAGGGGGCTTGGTATTTGGCAGGGTTACATTCAGGGGGCTCGGTGTTTGGCAGGATTATATTCAGGGGGCTCGGTGTTTGGCAGGGTTATATTCAGGGGGCTCGGTGTTTGGCAGGGTTATATTCAGGGGGCTCGGTGTTTGGCAGGGTTATATTCAGGGGGATCGGTGTTTGGCAGGGTTATATTCAGGGGGCGCAGTGTTTGGCAGGGTTATATTTAGGGGGCGCAGTGTTTGGCAGGGTTATATTCAGGGGGTTTGGTGTTTGGCAGGATTATATTCAGGGGCTCGGTGTTTGGCAGGGTTATATTCAGGGGGTTTGGTGTTTGGCAGGATTATATTCAGGGGCTCGGTGTTAGGCAGGGTTATATTCAGGGGGTTTGGTGTTTGGCAGGATTATATTCAGGGGGCTCGGTGTTTGGCAGGATTATATTCAGGGGGCTCGGTGTTTGGCAGGGTTATATTCAGGGGGCTCGGTGTTTGGCAGGGTTATATTCAGGGGGCTCGGTGTTTGGCAGGATTATATTCAGGGGGCGCAGTGTTTGGCAGGGTTATATTCAGGGGGCTCGGTGTTTGGCAGGATTATATTCAGGGGGCGCAGTGTTTGGCAGGGTTATATTCAGGGGGCTTGGTGTTTGGCAGGATTATATTCAGGGGGCTCGGTGTTTGGCAGGGTTATATTCAGGGGGCGCAGGGTTATATTCAGGGGGCTCGGTGTTTGGCAGGGTTATATTCAGGGGGCTCGGTGTTTGGCAGGGTTATATTCAGGGGGCTCGGTGTTTGGCAGGGTTATATTCAGGGGGCTCTGTGTTTGGCAGGGTTATATTCAGGGGGCTCGGTGTTTGGCAGGGTTATATTCAGGGGGCTCGGTGATTGGCAGGGTTATATTCAGGGGGCGCAGGGTTATATTCAGGGGGCGCAGGGTTATATTCAGGGGGCTCGGTGTTTGGCATGGTTATATTCAGGGGGCGCAGGATTATATTCAGGGGGCTCAGTGTTTGGCAGGGTTATATTCAGGGGGCTCAGTGTTTGGCAGGGTTATATTCAGGAGGATCGGTGTTTGGCAGGGTTATATTCAGGGGGCTCAGTGTTTGGCAGGGTTATATTCAGGGGGATCGGTGTTTGGCAGGATTATATTCAGGGGGCTCGGTGTTTGGCAGGGTTATATTCAGGGGGCGCAGTGTTTGGCAGGGTTATATTCAGGGGGCTCGGTGTTTGGCAGGGTTATATTCAGGGGGTGCAGGATTATATTCAGGGGGCTCGGTGTTTGGCAGGGTTATATTCAGGGGGCGCAGTGTTTGGCAGGGTTATATTCAGGGGGGTTGGCGGGGCACTGATCACAGGAGGCGGGGGGCGCTGATCATAGGAGGCGGGGCTGCTTCTCATTTTGCCTTATAAGCCGCTGTGAGGTGTTTTTTTGCGCCCCCGTAGATCCATGCGTCCGCTCCTCCCCCAGCTCTCCGAACATTTCCGAAGCTAGAGCTGGGGGAGGGCAGAGCAAGGGGAAGGAGGAGGTTCACGCCCCCTCCCTCATCTCGGCTGGACGCAGATCTTTACGGCCACGCCCCCTCCCTGAGGACATAGATCTCTACGGCAGGTCCCCTCCCCCATCTCCCCGAGCTGAGGACATAGAGCAGTGCTCCAATGAGCTCTATGTGTAAAGGGGACATACTGCACGGGCTAAAGGGGGACATACTGCACGGGCTAAAGGGGGACATACTGCACGGGCTAAAGGGGGACATACTGCACGGGCTAAAGGGGGACATACTGTACGGGCTAAAGGGGGACATACTGCACGGGCTAAAGGGGGACATACTGCACGGGCTAAAGGGGGACATACTGCACGGGCTAAAGGGGGACATACTGCACGGGCTAAAGGGGGACATACTGTACGGGCTAAAGGGGGACATACTGCACGGGCTAAAGGGGGACATACTGCACGGGCTAAAGGGGGACATACTGCACGGGCTAAAGGGGACATACTGTACGGGCTAAAGGGGGACATACTGCACGGGCTAAAGGGGGACATACTGTACGGGCTAAAGGGGGACATACTGTACGGGCTAAAGGGGGACATACTGCACGGGCTAAAGGGGACATACTGCACGGGCTAAAGGGGGACATACTGCACGGGCTAAAGGGGGACATACTGTACGGGCTAAAGGGGGACATACTGTACGGGCTAAAGGGGGACATACTGCACGGGCTAAAGGGGGACATACTGCACGGGCTAAAGGGGGACATACTGCACGGGCTAAAGGGGGACATACTGTACGGGCTAAAGGGGGACATACTGCACGGGCTAAAGGGGGACATACTGCACGGGCTAAAGGGGGACATACTGCACGGGCTAAAGGGGGACATACTGCACGGGCTAAAGGGGGACATACTGTACGGGCTAAAGGGGGACATACTGCACGGGCTAAAGGGGGACATACTGCACGGGCTAAAGGGGGACATACTGCACGGGCTAAAGGGGGACATACTGTACGGGCTAAAGGGGGACATACTGCACGGGCTAAAGGGGGACATACTGTACGGGCTAAAGGGGGACATACTGTACGGGCTAAAGGGGGACATACTGTACGGGCTAAAGGGGGACATACTGCACGGGCTAAAGGGGGACATACTGCACGGGCTAAAGGGGGACATACTGCACGGGCTAAAGGGGGACATACTGTACGGGCTAAAGGGGGACATACTGCACGGGCTAAAGGGGGACATACTGCACGGGCTAAAGGGGGACATACTGCACGGGCTAAAGGGGGACATACTGCACGGGCTAAAGGGGGACATACTGTACGGGCTAAAGGGGGACATACTGCACGGGCTAAAGGGGGACATACTGCACGGGCTAAAGGGGGACATACTGCACGGGCTAAAGGGGGACATACTGTACAGGCTAAAGGGGGACATACTGCACGGGCTAAAGGGGGACATACTGTACGGGCTAAAGGGGGACATACTGTACGGGCTAAAGGGGGACATACTGTACGGGCTAAAGGGGGACATACTGCACGGGCTAAAGGGGGACATACTGCACGGGCTAAAGGGGGACATACTGCACGGGCTAAAGGGGGGACATACTGCACGGGCTAAAGGGGGACATACTGTACGGGCTAAAGGGGGACATACTGCACGGGCTAAAGGGGGACATACTGCACGGGCTAAAGGGGGACATACTGCACGGGCTAAAGGGGGACATACTGTACGGGCTAAAGGGGGACATACTGCACGGGCTAAAGGGGGACATACTGCACGGGCTAAAGGGGGACATACTGTACGGGCTAAAGGGGGACATACTGTACGGGCTAAAGGGGGACATACTGCACGGGCTAAAGGGGGACATACTGCACGGGCTAAAGGGGGACATACTGCACGGGCTAAAGGGGGACATACTGTACGGGCTAAAGGGGGACATACTGCACGGGCTAAAGGGGGACATACTGCACGGGCTAAAGGGGGACATACTGCACGGGCTAAAGGGGGACATACTGCACGGGCTAAAGGGGGACATACTGTACGGGCTAAAGGGGGACATACTGCACGGGCTAAAGAGGGACATACTGCACGGGCTAAAGGGGGACATACTGCACGGGCTAAAGGGGGACATACTGTACAGGCTAAAGGGGGACATACTGCACGGGCTAAAGGGGGACATACTGCACGGGCTAAAGGGGGACATACTGTACGGGCTAAAGGGGGACATACTGTACGGGCTAAAGGGGGACATACTGCACGGGCTAAAGGGGGACATACTGCACGGGCTAAATGGGGACATACTGCACGGGCTAAAGGGGGACATACTGCACGGGCTAAAGGGGGACATACTGTACGGGCTAAAGGGGGACATACTGTACGGGCTAAAGGGGGACATACTGTACGGGCTAAAGGGGGACATACTGCACGGGCTAAAGGGGGACATACTGCACGGGCTAAAGGGGGACATACTGCACGGGCTAAATGTCCCCCTTTAGCCCGTGCAGTATGTCCCCCTTTAGCCTGTGCAGTATGTCCCCCTTTAGCCCGTGCAGTATGTCCCCCTTTAGCCCGTACAGTATGTCCCCCTTTAGCCCGTACAGTATGTCCCCCTTTAGCCCGTGCAGTATGTCCCCCTTTAGCCCGTGCAGTATGTCCCCCTTTAGCCCCTGCAGTATGTCCCCCTTTAGCCCGTGCAGTATGTCCCCCTTTAGCCCGTACAGTATGTCCCCCCTTTAGCCCGTGCAGTATGTCCCCCTTTAGCCCGTGCAGTATGTCCCCCTTTAGCCCGTGCAGTATGTCCCCCTTTAGCCCATGCAGTATGTCCCCCTTTAGCCCGTACAGTATGTCCCCCTTTAGCCCGTGCAGTATGTCCCCCTTTAGCCCGTGCAGTATGTCCCCCTTTAGCCCGTGCAGTATGTCCCCCTTTAGCCCGTGCAGTATGTCCCCCTTTAGCCCGTGCAGTATGTCCCCCTTTAGCCCCTGCAGTATGTCCCCCTTTAGCCCATACAGTATGTCCCCCTTTAGCCCCTGCAGTATGTCCCCCTTTAGCCCGTGCAGTATGTCCCCCTTTAGCCCGTGCAGTATGTCCCCCTTTAGCCCATGCAGTATGTCCCCCTTTAGCCCGTACAGTATGTCCCCCTTTAGCCCGTGCAGTATGTCCCCCTTTAGCCCGTGCAGTATGTCCCCCTTTAGCCCGTGCAGTATGTCCCCCTTTAGCCCCTGCAGTATGTCCCCCTTTAGCCCATACAGTATGTCCCCCTTTAGCCCGTGCAGTATGTCCCCCTTTAGCCCGTGCAGTATGTCCCCCTTTAGCCCGTGCAGTATGTCCCCCTTTAGCCCGTGCAGTATGTCCCCCTTTAGCCCGTGCAGTATGTCCCCCTTTAGCCCGTGCAGTATGTCCCCCTTTAGCCCATACAGTATGTCCCCCTTTAGCCCCTGCAGTATGTCCCCCTTTAGCCCGTGCAGTATGTCCCCCTTTAGCCCGTGCAGTATGTCCCCCTTTAGCCCGTGCAGTATGTCCCCCTTTAGCCCGTGCAGTATGTCCCCCTTTAGCCCCTGCAGTATGTCCCCCTTTAGCCCATACAGTATGTCCCCCTTTAGCCCCTGCAGTATGTCCCCCTTTAGCCCGTACAGTATGTCCCCCTTTACACATAGAGCTCATTGGGAGCACTGCTCTATGTCCTCGGGGAGGGGGCGTGGCCGTAGAGATCTATGTCCTCAGGGAGGGGGCGTGGCCGTAGAGATCTATGTCCTCAGGGAGGGGGCGTGGCCGTAGAGATCTGCGTCCAGCCGAGCTCAGGGAGGGGAGATGAGGGAGGGAGGGGGCGTGAACCTCCTTGCTCTGCCCTCCCCCAGTTCTAGCTTGGGAAATGTTCGGAGAGCTGGGGGAGGAGCGGACGCATGGATCTACGGGGGCGCAAAAAACCACCTCACACCGGCCTCCTGATGATGCGTGCAGCCATCTGTAATCATGTGATGGCGCAGGATGCGTTCACCGCTGGAACAGCAGAAAAGGCTCAAAATAATAATAATAATCCCTAATTCAGAACTTCAGGGGGTGACAAAAAAAAGGGGAAATACTTTAAAGGGGTACTCCGATGGAAAACTATTTTTTTTAAATTAACTGGTGCCAGAAAGTTATACAGATTTGCAAATGACTTCTATTTAAAAAACGTAACCCTTCCAGTACTTATCAGCTGCTGTATGCTCCAGAGGAAGTTGTGTAGTTCTTTCCAGTGTGACCACAGTGCTCTCTGCTGACACCTCTGTCCATGTCAGGAACTGTTCAGAGCAGTAGAGGTTTGCTTTGGGGATTCGCTCCTACTCTGGACAGTTCCTGACATGGACAGAGGTGTCGGCAGAGAGCACTGTGGTCAGACAGAAAAAAATGACACAACTTCCTGTGGAGAATACAGCAGCTGACAAGTACTGGAAGGATTAAGAATAATTGATTTTTATACAGAAGTAAATTACAAATCTTTTTAACTTTCTGGCACCAGTTAATTTTAAAACATTTGTTTTCCACAGGAGTGCCCCTTTAATAAACTGATAAAACAAGAGCCCCCAGTACTGCCCCCCCTCCTTCTTGGTTTAGGCTGGGGACATAGTAAACTGAGTATTGGGATGACTGGCTGCAGTACTCAACACTATCACTAGGTGGCAGAACACTTTACACTTACACAGCAATGACTCTTGTAAACCCAATATGTATATGGGAATGTCCGGTTTAGCAGGTGGTATAAACTATATTAGTTACATTGTCCTCCTCATGTCATGTGACTCTCCCCTATATACAGGAGGGAAGAAGCATTTAGTAGATTGGTGTCATGTGAGTCCATAGAGAGTTATAGGAGGAAGAAGGGAAAGGACACGATGTTACTGATAACACACTGTAACAAACCCTCTCCTCATGTAATTACCTTATTACTGACTGCGCGACCACAATCTCCTCTGAATATCCCGGAGGTGTAGGACCTGTGATGATGTCACAACCATGTGACCTGTACATGTGGGGGCGGAGCTCAGCAGGATAGAAGAGATTGTGGATGAAGGACCTGTGAGGATGATCATGTGACAGGAGTGGGTGGGGCTGCAGACTCCACTCAACACAGGAGTTTTGTTTTTTCAACTTTATTGAAAGTGGAAATATTTTAGCTCTTTCCGTACAACACAGTCTCTGTCCTCTCCCCTCACACCCCCAGCAGTCTCTGTCCTCTCCCCTCACACCCCCAGCAGTCTCTGTCCTCTCCCCGCACACCCCCAGCAGTCTCTGTCCTCTCCCCGCACACCCCCCGCAGTCTCTGTCCTCTCCCCGCACCCCCAGCAGTCTCTGTCCTCTCCCCGCACACCCCCAGCAGTCTCTGTCCTCTCCCCGTACACCCCCAGCAGTCTCTGTCCTCTCCCCGCACCCCCAGCAGACTCTGTCCTCTCCCCGCACACCCCCAGCAGTCTCTGTCCTCTCCCCGCACACCCCCAGCAGCCTCTGTCCTCTCCCCATACACCCCCAGCAGTCTCTGTCCTCTCCCCGCACCCCCAGCAGTCTCTGTCCTCTCCCCGCACACCCCCAGCAGTCTCTGTCCTCTCCCCGCACCCCCAGCAGACTCTGTCCTCTCCCCGCACACCCCCAGCAGTCTCTGTCCTCTCCCCATACACCCCCAGCAGTCTCTGTCCTCTCCCCGCACACCCCCAGCAGTCTCTGTCCTCTCCCCGCACACCCCCAGCAGTCTCTGTCCTCTCCCCGCACACCCCCAGCAGTCTCTGTCCTCTCCCCATACACCCCCAGCAGTCTCTGTCCTCCCCCCCCCCACACCCCCAGCAGTCTCTGTCCTCTCCCCGCACACCCCCAGCAGTCTCTGTCCTCTCCCCGCACACCCCCAGCAGTCTCTGTCCTCTCCCCTCACACCCCCAGCAGCCTCTGTCCTCTCCCCATACACCTCCAGCAGTCTCTGTCCTCTCCCCGCACACCCCCAGCAGCCTCTGTCCTCTCCCCGCACACCCCCAGCAGTCTCTGTCCTCTCCCCTCACACCCCCAGCAGTCTCTGTCCTCTCCCCGCACACCCAGCAGTCTCTGTCCTCTCCCCGCACACCCCCAGCAGCCTCCGTCCTCTCCCCGCACACCCCCAGCAGCCTCCGTCCTCTCCCCGCACCCCCAGCAGCCTCCGTCCTCTCCCCGCACACCCCCAGCAGCCTCCGTCCTCTCGCCGCACACCCCCAGCAGCCTCTGTCCTCTCCCCTCACACCCCCAGCAGCCTCCGTCCTCTCCCCGCACACCCCCAGCAGCCTCTGTCCTCTCCCCGCACACCCCCAGCAGCCTCCGTCCTCTCCCCGCACACCCCCAGCAGCCTCCGTCCTCTCCCCGCACACCCCCAGCAGCCTCCGTCCTCTCCCCGCACACCCCCAGCAGTCTCTGTCCTCTCCCCGCACACCCCCAGCAGTCTCTGTCCTCTCCCCGCACACCCCCAGCAGTCTCTGTCCTCTCCCCGCACACCCCCAGCAGCCTCTGTCCTCTCCCCGCACACCCCCAGCAGTCTCTGTCCTCTCCCCGCACCCCCAGCAGTCTCTGTCCTCTCCCCGCACACCCCCAGCAGTCTCTGTCCTCTCCCCGCACACCCCCAGCAGTCTCTGTCCTCTCCCCGCACACCCCCAGCAGTCTCTGTCCTCTCCCCTCACACCCCCGGCAGCCTCCGTCCTCTCCCCGCACACCCCCGGCAGCCTCCGTCCTCTCCCCGCACACCCCCGGCAGCCTCCGTCCTCTCCCCGCACACCCCCGGCAGCCTCTGTCCTCTCCTCGCACACCCCCGGCAGCCTCGGTCCTCTCCCCGCACACCCCCGGCAGCCTCTGTCCTCTCCCCGCACACACCCAGCAGCCTCTGTCCTCTCCCCGCACACCCCCGGCAGCCTCTGTCCTCTCCCCGCACACCCCCGGCAGCCTCCGTCCTCTCCCCGCACACCCCCGGCAGTCTCCGTCCTCTCCCCGCACACCCCCGGCAGCCTCCGTCCTCTCCCCGCACACCCCCCAGCAGTCTCCGTCCTCTCCCCTCACACCCCCAGCAGCCTCCGTCCTCTCCCCGCACACCCCCAGCAGCCTCTGTCCTCTCCCCTCACACCCCCGGCAGCCTCTGTCCTCTCCCCGCACACCCCCGGCAGCCTCTGTCCTCTCCCCGCACACCCCCAGCAGTCTCTGTCCTCTCCCCGCACACCCCCGGCAGCCTCTGTCCTCTCCCCGCACACCCCCAGCAGCCTCTGTCCTCTCCCCGCACACCCCCGGCAGCCTCTGTCCTCTCCCCGCACACCCCCAGCAGCCTCTGTCCTCTCCCCGCACACCCCCAGCAGCCTCTGTCCTCTCCCCGCACACCCCCAGCAGCCTCTGTCCTCTCCCCGCACACCCCCAGCAGCCTCTGTCCTCTCCCCGCACACCCCCAGCAGCCTCTGTCCTCTCCCCGCACACCCCCAGCAGCCTCTGTCCTCTCCCCGCACACCCCCAGCAGCCTCAGGTTTCCAGGTTGCTTTTGAAGGTGTTGATGATGGGTGAGAGCGGCCGATGACCGTTTCGTCGGTGAAGTCTTGGAGATGGTCATGTGAGGGTCAGATGAGGGGAGAGCACAGGTGAAGGTCTTAGGAGGACTGGAGATCCATTGATCGCACGGTTTAATTTACGATATATTTTTATAGTTCGGACATTTATGCACGCGGCGATACCATATATGATTTTTATTATGTATATATATTTAAGGAAGGGGTTAATGTGTGTGTTTTAAAACTTTTTTTTTTTTTTACACTTTACTAGTCCCCTTAGGGGACTTTTAGGATGAATCATTTGATTCCTCATACTGATCAATGGGATTACATATAATCCCATTGATCTGTAGGGCGATCTACCCCACTGGACCACCAAGGACGGGATACAGGCCCCTTTAGATGCCGCTGTCTAATGGGTTAATAGCCGCATGTCGGCTATTAACGCCGGCCCCCAGCTACAGGAATCGGCTGGGGGCCGGCCGGTATGACGCGTGCTTGAGTCGGGAGCCTGCGTCATACCCCGTTAACGGCCATTGGACAAGCATAGACGTCAATGGTCGTTATCAGGTTAAATAAATTAAAATTAAGTATCACTAACAGGTCTTGATAAAAAAAATGTATCAGTAAGGTCTTAATTTGTGTTTCTTCAATTTTCTAATAATGGCCCCAACTGTTGTAAACTTCTCCCCAGCTCCTTGTCGTTGGTCTTGTACCCATTCCAGCCTTGTGTAGGTCACCATATTGTCCCTAGGAGATAGAGATGGCGCAATATAGTGCCGGGTATGAGCGGAGATTAAACAGAAAGGTAAAGGACCTGCTCACCTTTACAGGCACAACACTGGTAATCGCTTTAGGCAGGTCACTGGTGGGTCGGGGGCAGCTGGCCGTCGGTCCCGTCGAGGACGGTGAAGAATGCAGAGGTTCAGATGTGGAAATCCCGGCAGGGGTTTCCATTACTTCCAGTGAAGATCCGACTGCGGCACTGTAGCGCTACACCGGCGTGTGGACATAGGAGTCAGGTGTAGAGTAGTAGTACATTTTATTAATTGTCATAAAAAGTAACAAAGGGCTGGACTACGTGTTTCAGAGGGGCTCCCTCCTTCCTTAGGTCCAGGTCCTGAACCTAGACCTGAGGAATGAGGGAGTCCCTCTGAAACACGTAGTCCACCCCTGTATGTTACTTTTTATGACTATTAATAAAAAGTACTACTACTCTACACCCGACGCTGGTGTCGCTTTAATAGAGCACTCCTAATCTCAGCTCTTTACCTGTATAAGAGAGTCCTCCTAATCTCAGCTCTTTACCTGTATAAGATAGTCCTCCTAATTTCAGCTCCTTACCAGTATAAGAGAGCACTCCTACTCTCAGCCCCTTACCTGTATAAGAGGGTGCTCCTAATCTCAGCTCTTTACCTGTATAAGAGGGTGCTCCTAATCTCAGATCTTTACCTGTATAAGAGTGCACCTAATCTCAGCTACTTACCTGTATAAGAGGGTGCTCCTAATCTCAGATCTTTACCTGTATAAGAGGGTGCTCCTAATCTCAGCTCTTTACCTGTATAAGAGAGCACTCCTACTCTCAGCCCCTTACCTGTATAAGAGGGTGCTCCTAATCTCAGCTCTTTACCTGTATAAGAGAGCACTCCTACTCTCAGCCCCTTACCTGTATAAGAGGGTGCTCCTAATCTCAGCTACTTACCTGTATAAGAGGGTGATCCTAATCTCAGATCTTTACCTGTATAAGAGTGCACCTAATCTCAGCTACTTACCTGTATAAGAGTGCTCATAATCTCAGCTCTTTACTTGTATAAAAGACACATTTTAGCCAGAAATCTTACTGATTAATAGGGGGTCAAATACTTATTTCAATGAGTAAAATGCAAATAAATGCATAACTTATTTGAAATGTGTTTTTTTAATGGATTTTTTTGTTATTTTGTTTCTCACTGTTCAAATAAACCGACCATTAAATTTATAGACGGATCATTTCTTTGTTTGTGGGCAAAGGTAGAAAATCAGGAGGGGGGCAAATACTTTCCTCCTTTACTGCATTAGGGTAGGGTCACACGTAAAGTATTTGATCACTTATCAGCTGGTGAATGGGCATTTCCTGCCTGCAAGGAACCAGTAGACCAAGGGGAAGACCTTGGGGAAATTGGCCGGACAGGGGAGGGGGGCATGCGTAAGCACACCTGTTTCTTATGATAAAATAAGGCTTGCGCCATGTCTGCGACTACTAGAGGCGAGGAGCGTCTCTTCCTCTGGGATGTGCACAGTGAGTGATGCTCCCGGCCTCTAGTGGCTGCAGGAAAAAGAGTAGATGGTGGTGACCGTGGGGTAGCCAAGAAGATGAGCATGTTTTTTTTTATTGGTGATGGTCTCTTAACTACAGGGCCAACTTTTTTTTATGGGGGGAGGGTTCATACCTACAAGGAGATCTTACCTATGGGGGAAAACTACCTTTAGGGGAGTCCTACCTACAGGGGAAAACTACATACAGGGACTGCTACCTACAAGGAGGTCAAACTACCTGCATGGGGCATACTAGTTTTAGGGGGGTAAACTACAAAAAAAGAGGAACAAACTACCTAGGGGACAAAGTACAGAGAGGAGGTCCTACAAACTGAGAACAACCCACTTATTGCAATAAACTACCTACAGGAGACACCAGTATACTAAGGGAAACTACATACTGGGGGCACCTACCTAGTGGGGAAAACTGACACCTGGAGCAAACTGTCTTCCTAATGGGGGAAACCTACCTATTTCTCCACAACGAACCTATCCACTTTATTGTGTATGACACCAAATGGTGGAATTATAACTGTCTGGGACCCTAATGGTGGGAAAAGAGTATTTTTTTGTAGAAAATTAGAAGGGGTGCTCCAAAGTGGAAAAGATTAGGAAACACTAAAATGGTGGAGAGGAAAAGCTGATCAGTTACCCCTAGCAACCAATCAGATGCTTCTTTAATTTTTAAAAAGGCCTCTGAAAGATAAAAAAAAAAAAGCCATCTGATTTTCATCTTCACAGGTTTTAATAAATGTTCCCACTTGTTCATTAATGGTGTGATCTGGAGCATGGCAGGAGAATTCCATCTGTGTCATCATCTCCTGCTTTTAAATGTGCATTCAGTGTCCGTCATCCATGCCTGGTCTCTGCCTTAGTCTAGAGGTGTTGTCTCCCTTTCCTCAGCCTCTTTAGGGGCCCACTTACTGGTTTTCAGGGATACTAACTACATCCGGTAAAGACTGAGGAATACAAACTACATCCAGTAAAGACTGAGGAATACAAACTACATCCAGTATAGATTAAGGGATACAAACTACATCCGGTAAAGACTGAGGGATACAACCTACATCCGGTAAAGACTGAGGGATACAAACTACATCCGGTAAAGACTGAGGGATACAAACTACATCTGGTAAAGACTGAGGGATACAACCTACATCCGGTAAAGACTGAGAGATACAAACTACATCCAGTAAAGACTGAGGGATACAAACTACATCCGGTAAAGACTAAGGGATACAAACTACATCCGGTAAAGACTAAGGGATACAAACTACATCCAGTAAAGACTGAGGGATACAAACTACATCCAGTAAAGACTAAGGGATACAAACTACATCCGGTAAAGACTAAGGGATACAAACTACATCCGGTAAAGACTAAGGGATACAAACTACATCCAGTAAAGACTAAGGGATACAAACTACATCCGGTAAAGACTGAGAGATACAAACTACATCCGGTAAAGACTGAGGGATACAAACTACATCCGGTAAAGACTAAGGGATACAAACTACATCCAGTAAAGACTGAGGGATACAAACTACATCCAGTAAAGACTGAGGGATACAAACTACATCCAGTAAAGACTGAGGGATACAAACTACATCCGGTAAAGACTGAGGAATACAAACTACATCCGGTAAAGACTGAGGGATACAAACTACATCCGGTAAAGACTGAGGGATACAAACTACATCCAGTAAAGACTGAGGAATACAAACTACATCCAGTAAAGACTGAGGGATACAAACTACATCCGGTAAAGACTGAGGGATACAAACTACATCCGGTAAAGACTGAGGGATACAAACTACATCCAGTAAAGACTAAGGGATACAAACTACATCCAGTAAAGACTGAGAGATACAAACTACATCCGGTAAAGACTGAGGGATACAAACTACATCCGGTAAAGACTGAGAGACACAAACTACATCCGGTAAAGACTGAGGGATACAAACTACATCCAGTAAAGACTGAGGGATACAAACTACATCCAGTAAAGACTAAGGGATACAAACTACATCCTGTAAAGACTGAGGGATACAAACTACATCCAGTAAAGACTGAGAGATACAAACTACATCCTGTAAAGACTGAGGGATACAAACTACATCCTGTAAAGACTGAGGGATACAAACTACATCCGGTAAAGACTAAGGGATACAAACTACATCCGGTAAAGACTGAGGGATACAAACTACATCCGGTAAAGACTGAGGGATACAAACTACATCCAGTAAAGACTAAGGGATACAAACTACATCCTGTAAAGACTGAGGGATACAAACTACATCCGGTAAAGACTGAGGGATACAAACTACATCCGGTAAAGACTGAGGGATACAAACTACATCCAGTAAAGACTGAGGGATACAAACTACATCCAGTAAAGACTAAGGGATACAAACTACATCCTGTAAAGACTGAGGGATACAAACTACATCCAGTAAAGACTGAGGGATACAAACTACATCCAGTAAAGACTGAGGGATACAAACTACATCCAGTAAAGACTGAGGGATACAAACTACATCCAGTAAAGACTGAGGAATACAAACTACATCCAGTGAAGACTGAGGGTTACGAACTACATCCAGTGA
Organism: Hyla sarda; assembly: GCF_029499605.1. Classification (NCBI taxonomy): domain Eukaryota; kingdom Metazoa; phylum Chordata; class Amphibia; order Anura; family Hylidae; genus Hyla; species Hyla sarda. The sequence continues at coordinate 414,242 of NW_026607575.1, forward strand.
AGACTGAGGGATACAAACTACATACAGTAAAGACTGAGGAATACAAACTACATCCAGTAAAGACTGAGGGATACAAACTACATCCAGTAAAGACTGAGGGATACAAACTACATCCAGTAAAGACTGAGGGATACAAACTACATCCAGTAAAGACAGAGGGATACAAACTACATCCAGTAAAGACTAAGGGATACAACTATATATAGCAGTGTATACTGGAAGCCTGTGCTAGCATTTCTCCTGCGGTGTATATAGTAGTATATAGCAGTGTATACAGATACTGGAAGCCTGTGCCAGAATTTCTCCTGCGGGGTATATACTAGTATATAGCAGTGTATACAGATACTGGAAGCCTGTGCTAGCATTTCTCCTGCGGTGTATATAGTAGTATATAGCAGTGTATACGGATACTGGAAGCCTGTGCTAGCATTTTTCCTGCGGTGTATATAGTAGTATATAGCAGTGTATACAGATACTGGAAGCCTGTGCTAGCATTTCTCCTGCGGTGTATATAGTAGTATATAGCAGTGTATACGGATACTGGAGGCCTGTGCTAGCATTTCTCCTGCGGTGTATATAGTAGTATATAGCAGTGTATACGGATACTGGAAGCCTGTGCTAGCATTTCTCCTGCGGTGTATATAGTAGTATATAGCAGTGTATACAGATACTGGAAGCCTGTGCTAGCATTTCTCCTGCGGTGTATATAGTAGTATATAGCAGTGTATACGGATACTGGAAGCCTGTGCTAGCATTTCTCCTGCGGTGTATATAGTAGTATATAGCAGTGTATACAGATACTGGAAGCCTGTGCTAGCATTTCTCCTGCGGTGTATATAGTAGTGTATATAGCAGTGTATACGGATACTGGAAGCCTGTGCTAGCATTTCTCCTGCGGTGTATATAGTAGTGTATATAGCAGTGTATACGGATACTGGAAGCCTGTGCTAGCATTTCTCCTGCGGTGTATATAGTAGTGTATATAGCAGTGTATACGGATACTGGAGGCCTGTGCTAGCATTTCTCCTGCGGTGTATATAGTAGTATATAGCAGTATATACGGATACTGGAAGCCTGTGCTAGCATTTCTCCTGCGGTGTATATAGTAGTATATAGCAGTGTATACGGATACTGGAAGCCTGTGCTAGCATTTCTCCTGCGGTGTATATAGTCGTATATAGCAGTGTATACAGATACTGGAAGCCTGTGCTAGCATTTCTCCTGCGGTGTATATAGTAGTATATAGCAGTGTATACAGATACTGGAAGCCTGTGCTAGCATTTCTCCTGCGGTGTATATAGTAGTATATAGCAGTGTATACGGATACTGGAAGCCTGTGCTAGCATTTCTCCTGCGGTGTATATAGTAGTGTATATAGCAGTGTATACGGATACTGGAGGCCTGTGCTAGCATTTCTCCTGCGGTGTATATAGTAGTATATAGCAGTATATACGGATACTGGAAGCCTGTGCTAGCATTTCTCCTGCGGTGTATATAGTAGTATATAGCAGTGTATACGGATACTGGAAGCCTGTGCTAGCATTTCTCCTGCGGTGTATATAGTCGTATATAGCAGTGTATACAGATACTGGAAGCCTGTGCTAGCATTTCTCCTGCGGTGTATATAGTAGTATATAGCAGTGTATACAGATACTGGAAGCCTGTGCTAGCATTTCTCCTGCGGTGTATATAGTAGTATATAGCAGTATATAGAGAAGAGGGTTGCATTGACAATACAACACAATGGGCAGCACATTGAACACATTTTATAAGTGATCAGAAACTTGTAAATAACTCATGAAGGAATAAAGTTACGGTAAAACCAAGAACATCATTGTTTTTCTTGTGAAATTCCTATTGAAAAAACAAAAGTTGGATTCAAAATGGCCGACTTCAAAATTGTCGCCATGGTCACCACCCATCTTGAAAAGTTTCCCCCCTCACATATACTAATGCGCCACAAACAGGAAGTTATCACCAACCATTCCCATGTTATTAAGGTGTATCCATAGAAATGGCGCACCCTGTATACAATGTCTAGTATATAGTCTAGTCATGCATAGTCAATATGTCATGTTGTGTATAGTTAATTATTATGCATAGTCAAGTCATTAAATGCATATTCATAGTCATCACTAATCCTGTACTACCCTTAGGCCTTGTCAGGTTGAGACCCTCAGTGACCTGTGGGGGGGTCCCCTGCAGGGTCTCCCCCTGTTGTTTCCAGAGTGTTGTGTATACTGCTTTAATGTATAGACAGGATCCTAATGTATAGATAGAGCAGAGGACCTGTGAGATGCTGTGAGTTGTCTCAAGGACCTGTAAGTCTGTCACATGTTATGTTATGCAGTCACATAATTTGTTGTCACATGTTCTGCCAGAGAGCACCAGCTTAACCTATGACTCGCAGCTTGACCAATGGGCCTTAGTCCAGCCCCCACTATATAAAGGGGCGGCCATTACAATTCACTCTCTTTGAGATCAGTCTTTATTGAGACCAGCAAACACCAGAGATCTCAGTGCAAGTTACCAGCTACCTGGAAGGCCAAAAACCTACAGTCATTCCAGTAAGTCTAAAGTCTATGTCTGCTGTCACTACAAATTGTCAAGTCCTGCTTATAGTCAAGTCAAGTCTATTACAAGTATTATTAAAGGGGTACTCCAGTGAAAACCTTTTTTCTTTTAAATCAACTGGTGACAGAAAGTTAAACATATTTGTTAATTACTTCTATTAAAAAATCTTAATCCTTCCAGTACTTATTAGCTGCTGAATGCTACAGAGGAAATTCCTTTCTTTTTGGAACACTGATGACATCACGAGCACAGTGCTCTCTGCTGACATCTCTGTCCATTTTAGCAACCATGCATAGCAGATGTATGCTAAGGGCAGCATGGTGGCTCAGGGGTTAGCACTGCTGCCTTGCAGCGCTGGTGACTTGGGTTCAAGTCCCACTAAGGACAACAATAAATAAAGCGTTATCATTATTATTATAATAACGTCAGCAGAGAGCACTGTGCTCGTGATGTTATCAGAGAGCATTCCAAAAAGAAAAGAATTTCCTCTGTGGTATTCAGCAGCTAATAAGTAAGGGAAGGATTAAGATTTTTTAATAGAAGTAATTTACAAATATGTTTAACTTTCTGCCACTAGTTGATTTAAAAGAAAAAAGGTTTTCACCGGAGTACCCCTTTAATCCCAGAGAGCTGCGAGGTCTTCTGTATTCCTGGCCACCTCTCTGGGATTCTGGTCTAGCTGTGAAGATAATAACCCCGATCTGACCTCATTAAAGCCTCCGTTAAACCATAACTGGTTGTGGACTCTCCATTCACTACTAGCCATTGGAATAGCGGAGATACCGTTCGTGTGGTTCCGGTACCAAAAACCACTCTGGCGTCACGAACACTAGGGGTTAACAACATCTTGCCCCGGGGGTTAATACCATCTGATCCCACTACCTACACCGCTACACCCGTGGTCCCGTCATACAATGGTGGTCCACCACACATGCACTTTAAATAACCCGTTTACACAATAGTGGCTTATTTGTAAGTTCTTATATTGGGTTTCCAGACATCTGGACTAGGACTTCCATTGTTCTTACTCTCCTTGTAAACAAGTTTTAGTATCTTCGCCAAAGAGATAACAGAAAATACGGAGCACTCACCGCGGAATGTAGTGTTGAGGTAACATTATTCCATAATGGACATAACAACACACCATAGGGAGCAAGGTAGACAAACAGACGGAGGAGCGACAATTGTTTCACGCTGTGCAGCGCTTCCTCTGGCTCCAACCGGAGGTTGGAGCCAGAGGAAGCGCCACACAGCGTGAAACAATTGTCGCTACACAGCGTGAAACAATTGTCGCTACACAGCGTGAAACAATTGTCGCTACACAGCGTGAAACAATTGTCGCTTCTCCGTCTGTTTGTGTCTGATCTTTGCTGATGTAAGTTTTAGTATCTGTCTACAGGGGGCAAAAAGGGCGAGGTCAGCATTATAACCGGGCCTGACGGGAAACAGGGAAATTCATGATTTAGGGATTCTATAAGCAAAATAAAGTGATATCTTGATTTATATTTATACGTTTTTATTTATATATTTATATCTGGTTTTAACGTACGAACCCTCATAACAAAAAAAAAAAAAGTGTGAATGAGGCCAAAGGGGCAGCACCAGGGATTAATGCCACAGAACAAAATTATATTTATTTTCTATTTAATTCACCTTTATCTTCTACATGAATGAAGATCATTTATATATTGTGTGTGTGTGTGTATGTGTGTATATATATATATATATATATATATATATATATATATATATAGGGGAATATGCAAATCAGCTCATTACATCACCTTTTCAGGCGATGTTCCCTGTTATCAGCTTAGCTCCAGTTACGGAATATAAAAAGCTAATCGGGATTAATGCCAAGCCAGAACTCTGTACTGACGAGGGGCAAGTACCCCGAAACAGCTGACTGCAGATGGGTGATCTTTCCTTCTGGAGAGAGAGAGCGAGAGTTCTGGCTTGGCATTAATCCCGATAAGCTTTTTATATTCCGTAACTGGAGCTAAGCTGATAACAGGGAACATCGCCTGAAAAGGTGATGTAATGAGCTGATTTGAATATTCCCCTACCCAGAATGCCTGCGGAGTGCTTAGTGGCCCTTGAAAGCTCCGTCACACCAGGAGTGGTGAACTCTCCCTGAGGTAAATACTCATCACGTTTATATATATATATATACACACACACATACACGATTAAGGTGTATACTCTTAGCACCAAATAAAGCTTACCGTACAAAAACAAATCCTTACATGGTGTATCTGTTGTCACTATGTTAGTGGTGACCATTTGTAATATACAGTGGTCCCTCAACATACCATGGTGATTCGTTCCAAATGAACCATCGTTAGTTGAATCCATTGTATGTTGAGGGATCCGTGCAATAGTAACATAGAAATTTATACTCACGTGTCCCAGGCCGCTCCATACCGTCACCGCCCATCGCCGTCAACACGTCGCTGCGCACGCCGCTCCTATTGGATGACGGGACGGCGTACGCGGTAACGACAAAGAAGAGCGACGGCCATGCAGCGGAGCCTGAAGAGGATGTTCAGGAGCGGTGAAATCACTTATTTCCTATGTACATTTTCTGACTAGTTTCAAAATTTTCTTGCAACACATTTGCCACATACAGAACATCAAAATGGCTACACCCCAGTGTGAATTTTCTTATGCTTAACAAAATAGGCTTTGTCTGAATAGAATTTCCCACATTCTGAACAAAAATATGGCTTATCTCTTGTGTGACTTCTCTCATGTTTAACAAGAGTTGATTTCACTGCAAAAGATTTCCCACATTCTGAACATGAATACGGCTTCTCTCCTGTGTGAATTCTCTTATGTAAAACAAGTTGTGGTTGACATCTAAAGCATTTCCCACATTCTGAACACAAATATGGCTTCTCTCCTGTGTGAATTCTCTTATGTCTAACAAGAGCTGATTGGCATGCAAAAGATTTCACACATTCTGAACATGAATATGGCTTCTCTCCTGTGTGAATTCTCTCGTGTGAAATAACTTTAGATTTTTCTGCAAAACATTTACCGCATTCTGAACATGAATATGGCTTCTCTCCTGTGTGACTTCTCTGATGTAAATTAAATTGTGATTGACGTTTGAAGCATTTTTCACATTCTGAACATGAATACGGCTTCTCTCCTGTGTGACATCTCTGATGTACATCAAGGTGTGATTTACGTTTGAAGCATTTTCCACATTCTGAACATGAATACGGCTTCTCTCCTGTGTGACTTCTCTGATGTAGATCAAGGTGTGATTTACGTTTGAAGCATTTTCCACATTCTGAACATGAATATGGCTTCTCTCCCATGTGACTTATCTCATGTTTGGCAAGAAGAGATTGTTTTGTAAAACTCTTTCCACATGTTGAACATGTAAATGGTTTATCTGCCGTGTGAGTTCTTCTTACATGTCTCGTAAGACAGGATTTACTTAAGAAACATCTTCCACACACTTTACACAAGTATGGCTTCTCTCCTGTGTGAATTCTCTTATGTATGACAAGATATGAACTACTTTTAAAACATTGTCCACATTCTGAACATGAATATGACCTCTCTCCTGTGTGAATTCTCTCGTGTATAACAAGTTTGCATTTTTTTGAAAAACATTTCCCACATTCTGGACACGAATGCAACCTCTTTGTTGTGTGGTGTTTACTGTGTGTAAGATGATCTAATTTGTTTGTAAAATGTCTTCCACATTTGTCACAATGAAACATTTTCACTTCTTTCTGATTTTTCCTCGTGGTGACAATGTGGGATTGGTCAGGAGAAGGTTCCTCATGATCAGGTGGATTATTATAGGATAGATCTGGATGGACATTAGGGGTAAGGAGGTCTTCTCCCGAGGAGCGCTCCATGATCTCTCCATCTTGTCCTGAGGAGCGCTCCATGATCCCTCCATCTTGTCCTGAGGAGCGCTCCATGATCTCTCCATCTTCTCCTGAGGAGCGCTCCATGATCTCTCCATCTTCTCCTGAGCAGCGCTCCATGATCTCTCCATCTTCTCCTGAGCAGCGCTCCATGATCTCTCCATCTTCTCCTTTATCAGTCACAGATAACATAACGTTTCCCTCCGAATTCTTACTGGGATTTCCTGTTCGGATAAAAATGGATATCGCTAATATATTTTTTACAAACTGGTGGAACACTATAGGGTTGGGTCACCGGCGAATCTGCAGCATAAAATACCCTACCCTAAAGGGTTAAAATGTGTAATGACAAAGTTGACGATTCTGATCTTCACTCAACGGCCACTTTGTAAAGCTAGACTCAATTCAAAAACCTGAGAGGCCCGCCCTCGTCTGGCCATTGAGCCCATCTCGCCAACACGTTTTTGATCTTCCAGTACCAGTTGGTCATCACTTTCATCCCTTCTATCACATAAACATACAGCTACACCCAGTGGATGGCACAAGAGCCGTGCCCGGTATGGAGGAGTACCCATAGCCATGCCAGGTACGGAGGAGTACCCATAGCCGTGCTCAGTACGAAGGAGTACCCATAGCCGTGCTCAGTACGAAGGAGTAACCATAGCCGTGCTCAGTACGGAGGAGTAACCATAGCCGTGCTCAGTACTGAGGAGTAACCACAGCCGTGCTCAGTACGGAGGAGTACCCACAGCCGTGCTCAGTACTGAGGAGTACTCACAGCCGTGCTCAGTACTGAGGAGTACCCACAGCCGTGCTCAGTACGGAGGAGTACCCACAGCCGTGCTCAGTACGGAGGAGTACCCACAGCCGTGCTCAGTACGGAGGAGTACCCACAGCCGTGCTCAGTACGGAGGAGTACCCACAGCCGTGCTCAGTACGGAGGAGTACCCACAGCCGTGCTCAGTACGGAGGCGTACCCACAGCCGTGCTCAGTACGGAGGCGTACCCACAGCCGTGCTCAGTACGGAGGAGTACCCATAGCCGTGCTCAGTACGGAGGAGTACCCATAGCCGTGCTCAGTACGGAGGAGTACCTAACTGTAATATAGGCTGATCCTGGAGGCTACACCCCTTAGCATGTAGATGAATGTAGATCTAGATGGAAGAGGCTCCACAATTTACCACCACCAGGGTGGGTTCATATCTGTGTTACCAGATAAGGGAGACTGATTTTATAGTGACAATAGTGATAATGAGATAATATATTTGATGTACATATAAAACTTACGTGAAGTCTCCGCCACAACTCTATTTGGAGGGGCCTGGGAGCTGGACATACGTTTGCCCCTGGTTGGACGCCATCTTTTGGCCGTCGTTAGATTTATGTCTAAGTGACTGTATCCGTTAGAGGTGCAGGGTGGCAACAAAGAGGTGTCGCTCGGGGCCCTAATGTTCAATTAGGGTTATATTTGGACTAGAGACAGTGGGCACCCTGAGCTATCAAAGGACACCCTGGTTGAGGGAGCACTGTAACATGGCATCAGGAGAGCATGTACCATGGTTGTGCCATAACTGTGTGTACCCACCATCCCGAGGAGAATCTGCCCGGCAACAGACAAACACTTCCTGTTGTTTACCTAAAAAGCCTTATAAGGACAATGGAATGTGTAATGTCATGTGACTTGTCTTGAGTGAGGGGGGATTTGAAACTGTTGATTACCTCATGTCTTGTGGAGGGGACATGAAAACTGCCGATTTACCTCAATAAATCAGTTTACATTCTGAGTTGACATGGACCAGAGGTGAGTGATGTCTTCTCTGAGGGAACATAATGATCACATGGTTCTGGTGTCTTCTCTGAGGGAACATAATGATCACATGGTTCTGGTGTCTTCTCTGAGGGGACATAATGATCACATGGTTCTGGTGTCTTCTCTGAGGGGACATAATGATCACATGGTTCTGGTGTCTTCTCTGAGGACACATAATGATCACATGGTTCTGGTGTCTTCTCTGAGGGAACGTAATGATCACATGGTTCTTGTGTCTTCTCTGAGGGGACATACTGATCACATGGTTCTGGTGTCTTCTCTGAGGGAACATAATGATCACATGGTTCTGGTGTCTTCTCTGAGGGAACATAATGATCACATGGTTCTGGTGTCTTCTCTGAGGGAACATAATGATCACATGGTTCTGGTGTCTTCTCTGAGGACACATAATGATCACATGGTTCTGGTGTCTTCTCTGAGGGAACATAATGATCACATGGTTCTGGTGTCTTCTCTGAGGGAACATAATGATCACATGGTTCTGGTGTCTTCTCTGAGGGGACATAATGATCACATGGTTCTGGTGTCTTCTCTGAGGGGACATAATGATCACATGGTTCTGGTGTCTTCTCTGAGGACACATAATGATCACATGGTTCTGGTGTCTTCTCTGAGGGAACGTAATGATCACATGGTTCTTGTGTCTTCTCTGAGGGGACATACTGATCACATGGTTCTGGTGTCTTCTCTGAGGGAACATAATGATCACATGGTTCTGGTGTCTTCTCTGAGGGAACATAATGATCACATGGTTCTGGTGTCTTCTCTGAGGGGACATAATGATCACATGGTTCTGGTGTCTTCTCTGAGGACACATAATGATCACATGGTTCTGGTGTCTTCTCTGAGGGGACATAAGAATCACATGGTTCTGGTGTCTTCTCTGAGGGGACATAATGATCACATGGTTCTGGTGTCTTCTCTGAGGAGACATAATGATCACATGGTTCTGGGGTCTTCTCCGAGAGGACATAATGATCACATGGTTCTGGTGTCTTCTCTGAGGGGACATAAGGATCACATGGTTCTGGTGTCTTCTCTGAGGGGACATAAGGATCACATGGTTCTGGTGTCTTCTCTGAGGGGACATAAGGATCACATGGTTCTGGTGTCTTCTCTGAGGAGACATAATGATCACATGGTTCTGGTCTCTTCTCTGAGAGGACATAAGGATCACATGGTTCTGGTGTCTTCTCTGAGGTGACATAATGATCACATGGTTCTGGTGTCTTCTCTGAGAGGACATAAGGGTCACATGGTTCTGGTGTCTTCTCTGATGAGACGTAATGATCATATGGTTCTGGTGTCTTCTCTGAGGAGACATAAGGATCACATGGTTCTGGTGTCTTCTCTTAGAGGACATAATGATCACATGGTTCTGGGGTCTTCTCTGAGAGGACATAAGGGTCACATGGTTCTGGGGTCTTCTCTGAGAGGACATAAGGGTCACATGGTTCTGGGGTCTTCTCTGAGAGGACATAATGATCACATGGTTCTGGTGTCTTCTCTGAGGAGACACAAGGATCACATGGTTCTGGTGTCTTCTCTGAGGAGACACAAGGATCACATGGTTCTGGTGTCTTCTCTGAGGAGACATAAGGATCACATGGTTCTGGTGTCTTCTCTGAGGGGACATAACGATCACATGGTTCTGGTGTCTTCTCTGAGGGGACATAACGATCACATGGTTCTGGTGTCTTCTCTGAGAGGACATAATGATCACATGGTTCTGGTGTCTTCTCTGAGGGGACATAAGGATCACATGGTTCTGGTGTCTTCTCTGAGGACATAATGATCACATGGTTCTGGTGTCTTCTCTGAGGGGACATAATGATCACATGGTTCTGGTGTCTTCTCTGAGGGGACATAACGATCACATGGTTCTGGTGTCTTCTCTGAGGGGACATAACGATCACATGGTTCTGGTGTCTTCTCTGAGAGAACATAATGATCACATGGTTCTGGTGTCTTCTCTGAGGGGACATAAGGATCACATGGTTCTGGTGTCTTCTCTGAGAGGACATAATGATCACATGGTTCTGGTGTCTTCTCTGAGGACATAATGATCACATGGTTCTGGGGTCTTCTCTGAGGGGACATAAGGATCACATGGTTCTGGTGTCTTCTTTGAGAGGACATAATGATCACATGGTTCTGGTGTCTTCTCTGAGGGGACATAATGATCACATGGTTCTGGTGTCTTCTCTGAGAGGACATAATGATCACATGGTTCTGGTGTCTTCTCTGAGGGGACATAATGATCACATGGTTCTGGTGTCTTCTCTGAGGGGACATAATGATCACATGGTTCTGGGGTCTTCTCTGAGAGGACATAATGATCACATGGTTCTGGTGTCTTCTCTGAGAGGACATAATGATCACATGGTTCTGGTGTCTTCTCTGAGGGGACATAATGATCACATGGTTCTGGTGTCTTCTCTGAGAGGACATAATGATCACATGGTTCTGGGGTCTTCTCTGAGGGGACATAATGATCACATGGTTCTGGTCTCTTCTTTGAGTCCAGTTCATAACACACAACCATAGGACATGCTCTCCTGATGCCATATAACTGTGCTCCCTCCTGCTTACTCTTAACCTGGGTTTCCTTTGATAGCTCAAGTGCCGACTGTCTCTAGTCCAAACATAGCATGAGACGTTGGGGCCCCGAGCTACACCTGTTTGTTGCCACCCTGTACAGATACAGGGTCACTTACACATATAGCCAGTGATGGACAAAAGTTGGCATCAAACCAGGGGCAAAAGTATGTCCAGCTCCCAGGCCCCTCCAAATAGAGTCGTGACGGAGCTTACAATGTCGTAACATCACAGCCACGCCCCCTCCATTCATGTCTATGGAAGGGGGGGTGTCCGCCGACACCCCCCCTCCCATAGACATCAACGGAGGGGAGGTGGCGTAACATAATCAGGGGGCGTGGCCGTGATGTCACAATCAGGCCTTTGGCACTGAGCGTTCTGAACAAAATATTCAGAACACTGGAGCTCCGGAGTACCCCTTCAAAGACACAAACACTGTGTGCACACTGCGGGGGTTGGCCATGCCTCTCATTATGTCACGCCACGCACCCTCCCATAGACTTGCATTGAAGGGGCGTGGCGTGATTCCCCACCACTGCTGCCCGTCCACCACCAAAAGTGTCTACAATGGTGATCAGAACTGTTATTAGAGGATCCCGCCCGCATAATGGGGGACTTAGTCCTCCATTATGAGGGCGGGATCCTCTAATAGCAGTGGCCACAGGAACCCCCTCAAAGATCTTGTGGAGTCCAGACCACGATGGGTCAGAGATGTTCTGATGGCACAAGGAGAAACCTACACAAATCTGTGGCTCTATGTTAGGTTTATCACTCATCTACCTTCCCATCACTCCTCTCTCCATAGACTTCTATGGGCAGCACGTAACCGGATCTAAAGATGTAGTAAAAGCAGGGTTGTGTATTATATCCCCACTCCGTCTAAATCCATTATTACATGGGTAATACCTGGGTAACACCTCCTGGCATTATTACATACCTGGGGTAACACCTCCTGGAATTATTACGTACCTGGGGTAACACCTCCTGGAATTTCCTCCTTCACTTTCCTCATACACGGGTGATGGCCCCTCATCCTCTCTTCTTCTGCTTCATCCTCCACTTTAATATTAGTCAGATCTCCCCCCGGATGAGACAGGACATTTCCCTCTGGACAGTCCTGGGTATACAGAGGACAGGGACACCTTTCGGGTGGATTTCTATCAATGACTCCATCTGTGGGGAACACACAGGGAATGAATACATCAGTGCTGGATAGATTTCTATGTTACTAGGTAGTGAGAGTGATATATATATATATATATATACATGTCTCTTCTTACCTTGTGATGTGAGGGGCCGGTGATCCTCCATCATGACTATGTCCTGGTACAGATCCTTGTGTCCTTCTACAGATAAACAGTGACCTCCTACAGGGCTCAGTTCTGAGACCCTCACCTACAAAAAGACATCGATAAAACAGAGCTGGTCCAAAGATGGGGGACAAACTGATTTAAAATCTGAAGAACAAAACTAATCATAAAAAATATCAACATTGTAGGACGGTCTTTGGCCTTCAGCCATGGTAGAGTACTGCTTTAAAACTCCTTAACCCCTTAAGGACCAAGGTCATTTTCACCTTAAGGACCAGAGCATTTTTTGCACATTTGACCACTGTCACTTGAAGCATTAATTACCCTGGGATGCTTTTACTTATGAATCTTATTCGGAGATTGTTTTTTTCGTGACATATTCTACTTTAACATAGTGGTAAATTTTCGGCAATACTTGCATCATTTCTTGGTGAAAAATTCCAAAACGTTATGAACATTTTTTACATTTTGCATTTTTCTAACTTTGATAAATGATATATTGATTCACATATACAATATGTCTACTATATGTTGGCATCATAAAGTTGACATTTTTTTCTTTTTGGAGACATCAGAGGCTTCAAAGTTCATCAGCAATTTTCCAATTTTTCACAAAATTTTTTAAATTGGAATTTTTCAGGAACCAGTTCAGTTTTGAAGTGGATTTGAAGGGTCTTCATCTAAGAAATACCCCATAAATGAGCCCATTATAAAAACTGCACCCCTCAAAGTATTCAAAATGACATTCAGAAAGTTTGTTAACCCTTTAGGTGTTTCACAGGAATAGCAGCAAAGTGTTGGAGAAAATTCAAAATCTTCTTTTTTTACACTCATGTTCTTGTAGACCCAATTTTTTTATTTTTACAAGGGGTAAAAGGAGAGAAATCCCCCCAAAATGTGTAACCCAATTTCTCTCGAGAAAGGAAATACCTCGTATGAGGATGTAAAGTGTTCGGCGGGCGCAGTAGAGGCTCAGAAGGGAAGGAGCGACAATGGTATTTTGGAGAGCAAATTTTTCTGAAATGGTTTTTGGGGGGCATGTCACATTTAGGAAGCCCCTATGGTAGCGATCGACCGATTATCGGTTTGGCCGATATTATCGTCCGACAATCACGATTTTGGGCATTACCGGTATCGGCAATTACCTTGCCGATAATGCCCCGCCCCCACCACACCGCGAGCGCCCCCCCCGACCCGCCGCACCGCGTCGCAACCCCCACCGCTCCGCCCCGGTCCCATTGCCTCCCCCATCCCCGGTTTTATAATTACCTGTTCCCGGGGCCCACGCTACTTCTGGCTCCTGCTGCATCCTGCGTTACGCTGTGCGCAATGACGAGTGACGTGACGTGCGCGACGTGACATCACCGTCAGTGCGCACAGTGACGGCTCAGGAGGACGCCACCGGAACCAGATGTAGAGTGGACCCCGGGAACAGGTAATTATAAAACCGGGGATGGGGGAGGCAATGGGGCTGGGGCGGTGTGGCGGGGCGTGCAACGCTGCGCGGCGGTAGGGGGCGCGGAGCGGCGGTGGGGGGGAGCGGAGCGGTGCAAGGAGCGGTGGCGGTGATAGGACTCGGGACCCCCGGAGAGGCAGGGGGAGAGAAGCGGGCGGCAGTGGTGGTCTATGGCACCGCAAAAGCCACTGCAGTGCATTGATTTAAAGCGCCCGCTTTAAATCAATGATCTGCAGCGGTGTCGAGGGGGGATAAATTGCCGATAACTTATACCGGAATATCGGTATAAGTTATCGGCTATCGGCCCTAACCTCCACCGATTATCGGTATCGGCCCTAAAAAAACGATATCGGTCGATCCCTACCCTATGGTGCCAGAAAAGCAAAAAAAATAAATAAATAACCCACATGGCATAGAATTTTGGAAACTCCACCCCTCAAGCAACGAAACAAAGAGTACAGTGAGCCTTAAAGGGGTACTCCGCCCCTGGCATCTTATCCCCTATCCAAAAGGATAGGGGATAGATGTTAGATCGCCGCAGTGCCGCTGCTGGAGACCCCTGGGTTCGCCGCTGCGGCACCCCGCCATCATTACTGCACGGGCGAATTCGCTCTGTGCGTAATGACGGGCGATACAGGGGCCGGAGCAGCGTGACGTCACGGCTCCGCCCCTCATGACATCACGGCCCATCCCCTTAATGCATGTCTATGGCTGGGGGCGTGATGACCGCCACGCCCCCTTCCCATAGACTTGTATTGACGGGGCGGGCCGTGACATCACGATGCTCCGGCCCCTGTATCGCCCGTCATTACGTGCAGAGCGATCTCGCTCTGTGCAGTAATGATGGCGGGGTGCTGCAGCAGCGATCCCCGGGGCCCCCAGCAGCGGGACCCCGGCGATCTGAAATGTTATCCCCTATCCTTTGGATAGGGGATAAGATGTCTAGGGGCGGAGTACCTACCCCTTTTACACCCCACAGGTGTTTGACAACTTGTCGTTAAAGTTGGATGAGTAAATATTTTATTTTTTTTCCCACTAAAATGCTGGTTTCCCCCAAATGTTACATTATTTAAGGGGTAATAGGAGAAGATACCCCCCAAAATTTGTAACCCCATCTCTTCTGAGTATGGAAATACCCCGTGTGGACGTCAAGTGCTCTGCTGGCGCACTACAATGCTCAGAAGAGGAGGAGTCACATTTGCAAATTTTGCAGAAATGGGGGGGGGGGGGGCATGTAAAATTATAAAAAAGGTTATGTTCCCAGAATGATGACCCAGAGCATAGCCAAAACTAAAAAATATTCCCACCCCAAACCCTATGCTCTGAATCCTCATTCTGGGAATGTGATGTGTGTGGCCGTCCCTAACCTGTCGCCTCAAATGCGCACCCCGCAAAAAGTTCCCAATGATAGAGACCCTTGGCCCATTTATTTTTAAAAGTACCCCCAGAGGTCTTATCAAGTGTTTATTTTTTATTTTTTATAAAAGAGTTTTTTGGGCAATTTAGTGGTTTTATGGGGTTAAAATTTGGAATGTACTCTGGACTTGGGGTCAAATTATGGGAAATAAAAATGAAAAGGGAAAATCCTTAATGCAGAGGCCCGGATGATCGGGGCAAGTGTTACACTGAGTGGTGGTGTTCTTCCATATCCCCCTCCCGTCCTTCCCTGTCCCCCTCCCGTCCTTCCCTGTCCCCCCCTCCCGTCCTTCCCTGTCCCCCCCTCCCGTCCTTCCCTGTCCCCCCCTCCCGTCCTTCCGTGTCCCCCCCTCCCGTCCTTCCGTGTCCCCCTCCTGTCCTTCCGTCTCCCCCTCCTGTCCTTCCGTCTCCCCCTCCTGTCCTTCCGTATCCCCCTCCTGTCCTTCCGTCTCCCCCTCTTGTCCTTCCGTGTCCCCCTCCTGTCCTCCCGTCTCCCCCTCTTGTCCTCCCGTGTCCCCCTCCTGTCCTCCCGTCTCCCCCTCTTGTCCTCCCGTGTCCCCCTCTTGTCCTCCCGTGTCCCCCTCCTGTACTTCCGTGTCCCCCTCTTGTCCTTCCGTCTCCCCCTCTTGTCCTTCCGTGTCCCCCTCTTGTCCTTCCGTGTCCCCCTCCTGTCCTCCCGTGTCCCCCTCCTGTCCTCCCGTGTCCCCCTCTTGTCCTTCCGTATCCCCCTCCTGTCCTTCCGTGTCCCCCTCTTGTCCTTCCGTGTCCCCCTCCTGTCCTCCCGTGTCCCCCTCCTGTCCTTCCGTCTCCCCCTCTTGTCCTCCCGTGTCCCCCTCTTGTCCTTCCGTCTCCCCCTCTTGTCCTCCCGTGTCCCCCTCCTGTCCTCCCGTGTCCCCCTCTTGTCCTTCCGTCTCCCCCTCTTGTCCTCCCGTGTCCCCCTCCTGTCCTCCCGTGTCCCCCTCTTGTCCTCCCGTGTCCCCCTCCTGTACTTCCGTGTCCCCCTCTTGTCCTTCCGTGTCCCCCTCCTGTCCTTCCGTATCCCCCTCTTGTAATACACTCTGCATCTTTTCTGGGATCGTCCCTTCTTACTAGTGCGGGGGACGTCACCTGGAAAGTGTTGGCCGGGGACCATCCTGGCCCCTATAACTTCAGGTCCTTGGAAACTCCGGCCTGCTCTTTCCCAGTCAGCAAAGATCAGGACCTTTAGGACTTCAGGGGGGTGGAAATAAAAAATAAAAAAACTACTTGTCCAAGGGACTAAAGCGGAACACAATCTACTTGTCCCTCAAGAAAACCCACTTGTCCTGGTTGATGAAATAATTTCAACCAAAATAGTCTGATCCCCCCCCACTAGACCACCAGGGATGGATATAAGATCCTTTAGAGGCCGCGGTGATCGCAGTATGTCAGGATATTAGCGGCGGAGAGCTGTAGATAGCCCCCCCCCCATCTGACCCCTATAACCCCAATCTCCCCATATACAGGGATGAGGGTAATATCTTATGTGCCGGGATCTGTAGTTTTTATCGGAACCATTTATTATCAGAACTTTTATTAGGAAAGGGGCTTATTCACATATATACGCACTTCTTATAATATTATAATCACTATTTATCAGTCTTCATAAGGACTTATACATGGAGACTTTTGATTGGATAACAGTGAACGCCGCCGCTGTGTTACTGGGGGGGGGGGGGGTTCTGCTTCTCCAGTTTATATGATGCATTTTATTTACTCTAATTATGTGTCAGAAAATGCTGGAAGTTGCATTTAGTTAGTAGATAACTACAACTCCCAGCATGCCCTGATACAGCCTATGGTTGTGTGGGTGTTGCAGCAGGTTGCACTGTATAGTAGGACAGTTAAGGTTATTGTATAACATGCTGGGAGTTGTAGTTTTGGTTCAGGCGTGTTTGCGTGCATCCGTGGGGCTCTTGGCCGGCGGGTGAGTATGAAGGGGGGATTCTGGAGGTGCAATTCAGTGCGGGGGGCCAGAAGACACTAAAAATAAAAATTAGATGGCACAACTGGCGGCAGCACTTGTCAGTCCACCCCTGTACAAAACATACATGTATACACATCATACATACATACACACATCATACACACATCATACGTACATACACATATCATACGTACATACACATCATACATACATACACATCATACATACATACACATCATACATACATACACATCATACATACATACACATATCATACATACACATCATACATACACACATCATACATACACACATCATACATACACACATCATACATACACACATCATACATACACACATCATACATACACATATACATACATACACATATCATACATACATACACATATACATACATATCATACATACACATATCATACATACACATATCATACACATATCATACATACATACACATATCATACACACACATAACATACACATCATACATACATACACATATACATCATACATACACATCATACATACACACATCATACATACACATATCATACATACATACACATATCATACATACATACACATATCATACATACATATCATACATACACATATCATACATACATACACATATCATACACACACATAACATACATACACATCATACATACACATCATACATACACATATCATACATACACATATACATACACATATACATACACATATCATACATACATACATACACATATCATACATACATACACATCATACATACATATCATACATACACATATCATACATACATACACATATCATACACACACATCATACATACACATCATACATACATACATACACATATCATACATACACATCATACATACACATCATACATACACATATCATACATACACATATACATACACATATCATACATACATACACATATCATACATACACATCATACATACACATCATACATACACATATCATACATACACATATCATACATACATACACATATCATACATACACATATCATACATACACATATCATACATACACATATCATACATACATACACATAACATACATACACATATCAAACATACATACACATATCATACATACATACACATATCATACATACATACACATATCATTCATATATACATACACATATACATACACATATCATACATACACATATCATACATACATACACATATCATACATACATACACATATACATAAATGCATACACATATCATACATACACCGGCCACTGCCCCCTATATCATACATTACATACATACATCATACATACACCCACCGCTGCTTCCCCCCCATCATACATTACACATCATACATACACCTGCCCCCCCCCACATCATACATTACATACACATCACACATATACCATACACACATCATTTATACACATACACTCACACCAAAAATATACACAATACATATGCACACATCATACATACACCTGCCGCTGCTTCCCCCCCCCACATCATACATTACATACACACATCATACATATACTATACACACATCATATATACACAGACACTCACACCATAAATATAGACCATAAATACAAAGAAATAATAACGTAGCACTCCACTTTGCGGTGAAAATAGTGGTAAATTTATTTTTGCAATCCTATATTTTTGGATTGCAAAAATAAATTTACCACTATTTTCACCGCAAAGTGGAGTGCTACGTTATTATTTCTTTGAATCTATATGGGTTGGGACCCTAACAGTGCACCCACGCTTAGACAGAGAGTGCTGTATCTTCTATCAATATAGACCATAAATATGCACACATTATACATACACCTGCTGCTGCCCCTATTTCATACATTACATACACACATCATATATACACATGACACATACACCATACATATGCACACATTATACATACACTCGCCGCTGATACACCCAACATCATACACACATCAGACATACACAATACACACATCATATATACACACATGACACATACATATGCACACATCATACATACACCCGCCGTTGATACACCCCACATCATACACACATCATATATACACATGACACATACACCATACATATGCACACATCATACATACACCCCCCCAATCATACATTACATACATATACAACCACCCTTCCCGCCGCCTGCATGCTCGGCCTCCTCACCTGAGCCAGTGTGAGGTGAAATCCCCAGCCTGTGCAGTGCAGTCTCCTCACACACAGAAATCCCCAGCCTGTGCAGTGCAGTCTCCTCACACACAGAAATCCCCAGCCTGTGCAGTGCAGTCTCCTCACACACAGAAATCCCCAGCATGTGCAGTGCAGTCTCCTCACACACAGAAATCCCCAGCCTGTGCAGTGCAGTCTCCTCACACAAGTCCTCTCCCCGCTCTGTGAATACTTGAAACCTCCCTGTGATAAGTGAGGTCCTGTGTAGACAGAGCGGGGGAGGGAGAGGCTGTGTGTGGGGGAGGGAGAGGCTGTGTATGGGGGAGGGAGAGGCTGTGTGTGGGGGAGGGAGAGGCTGTGTGTGGGGGAGGGAGAGGCTGTGTGTGGGGGAGGGAGAGGCTGTGTGTGGGGGAGGGAGAGGCTGTGTGTGGGGGAGGGAGGGGCTGTGTGGGGGGGAGGGAGGGGCTGTGTGTGGGGGAGGGAGAGGCTGTGGACATCCTCATTCTCCCCCTGTCCTCTTGTATTATACAGAGCTGCGCTCTCCATCCTCCGGGAGGGGGGAGGAGGGGGTGTGGCTTAATCATCTCCTGCAGATGTGCGACCTCGGGCTCTGCCCTCGCTCCTGAGATCCCCTCACCCCGGCTGGGGGGCTCTGAGCAGCGGCCCCCGGCTACTGAAATCAGCTGGGGGCCACCACTGCCCCCTCCATACACTCTGAGCGCCGGTGTGAGGTGCAGACTTGCATCGGCTCCTGAATAAGGGGGACGTCTGTCTGTCCCTGCTCGCCCGATACAGGGATAAATCTATGATCAATTCACCTGCCCGGTGCCCAAAACTACTTGTCCCGGGCGTCGGGCGATAGGATTTCCACATCCCTGGACTTCTTTTTGGAACTGGAGGAATGTCCCTGTGTTGACAGCGTACTGGGACAGAACAGTACATGGCAACCTGTACCAAGTAGACCGCAACTTTCTTGTACCATACCCGTGTTTTCCGCATGGCCATGTATGGCCTGAGGACCTGATCAGAAAGATCGACTCCCCCCATATACCGATTGTAGTCCAGAATACAATCGGGCTTGAGGACCGTTGTTGTGGTACCTCGCACAGGGACAGGGGTGCTGCCGTTACCATGAATAGTGGTCAGCATAAGGACATCCCTCTTATCCTTATACCTGACCAACAACAGGTTTTCATGGGCAAGGGCATGGGACTCACCCTTGGGCATAGGTGTCTGGATTAAATTTAGAGGGAGGCCTCTCTGGTTCTTCCGCACGGTCCCACAAGTGGATGTGGATCTGGCGGCGAGGGATGTGAACAGAGGGATGCTGGTATAAAAGTTATCCGCGTAAAGGTGGTAACCCTTATCCAGCAATGGGTGCACAAGCTCCCAAACGATTTTCCCGCTAACACCGAGAGTGGGGGGGCATTCTGGGGGTTCAATACGGGAATCCCATCCCTCATATACTCTAAACCCCGCGCCCGCTTTGAGGGAATATACTGGCGGAAGATGAGTCTCCCCTTAAAACTTGGTTGGACGTCCGACCAATAGCAGCGCTCCTGGGAGGGTGACGGGATCGCCACCTCCCCCTAGCTACAGGAGGTGATTGGTAGTGTATAGTACACCGCCAATCCCCTAACTCCGGAATCTCTGCAAATCGCCAGTGTGAATTCACCGGTGATCACCAACATGGGGGGGCGGGGGGGGTCCCCCCGTGGGCATTGTCACGGGATGCCTGCTGAATGATTTCAGTAAGCATCCTGGTCCGGTCCCCCCCCCCCCCCCCCTGCAGGTACTGAAATTCCCAGGGCGTACATGTACGCCCATGGTCCCTAAGTGGCTAAACAACATGTCTACCTTGGACTGTCCTCCCACCTCTCATCTAACTTACTCTTAGACCACCTTTAATATGCTGTCAGTCCCCACCACCCTACCAAAACCACCCTAACCAAGGTAGCCAGTGATCTACTGACCTCCAAAGCCTCACGCCAATTCTATACGCTCCTCCTCCTTGACCTTTCCTCGGCTTTTGACACAGTCGATCACTTTCTCCTGCTACAAATTTACCCCTCTGAGTTACAAACCTAACCCTCTCCTAGATCTCATACCTCACCAACCGTACGTTCAGTGTCTCCCACTCCATCTCCCCACCTCACCCTCTCACTGTTGGGGTCCTCCAAGACATTGTTCTGGGGCCCTTCTCTATCCATAGCCTCTTCCCTCTGTCAACCCCTTAACTGGTCACTCGTTGCCTCTTCAGACCTCGGCCTGTGCTCTCCCCTCATCCGCCCCTCACATAATCTCCGATCCTCTTCAGACCTCGGCCTGTGCTCTCCTCTAATCTGCCCCTCACATAATCTCTGATCCTCGACAGACCACAGCCTATGCTCTCCCCTCATCCGCCCCTCACAAAATAATCTCCAATCTTCTCCAGACCTCGGCCTGTGCTCTCCCCTCATCCGCCCCTCACAAAATAATCTCCAATCTTCTCCAGACCTCGGCCTGTGCTCTCCCCTCATCCGCCTCTCACATAGTCTCTGATCCTCTCCAGACCTCGGCCTGTGCTCTCCTCTCATCCGCCCCTCACATAATCTCCGATCCTCTCCAGACCTCGGCCTGTGCTCTCCTCTCATCCGCCCCTCACATAATCTCTGATCCTCTCCAGACCTCGGCCTGTGCTCTCCTCTCATCTGCCCCTCACATAATCTCCGATCCTCTCCAGACCTCGGCCTGTGCTCTCCTCTCATCCGCCCCTCACATAATCTCTGATCCTCTCCAGACCTCGGCCTGTGCTCTCCTCTCATCGGCCCCTCACATAATCTCCGATCCTCTCCAGACCTCAGCCTGTGCTCTCCCCTCATCCGCCCCTCGCATAATCTCTGATCCTCTCCAGACCTCGGCCTGTGCTCTCCCCTCATCCGCCCCTCACATAATCTCTGATCCTCTCCAGACCTCGGCCTGTGCTCTCCCCTCATCCGCCCCTCACATAATCTCTGATCCTCTCCAGACCTCGGCCTGTGCTCTCCTCTCATCGGCCCCTCACATAATCTCCGATCCTCTCCAGACCTCGGCCTGTGCTCTCCCCTCATCCGCCCCTCACATAATCTCCGATCCTCTCCAGACCTCGGCCTGTGCTCTCCTCTCATCCGCCCCTCACATAATCTCTGATCCTCTCCAGACCTCGGCCTGTGCTCTCCTCTCATCGGCCCCTCACATAATCTACGATCCTCTCCAGACCTCGGCCTGTGCTCTCCTCTCATCGGCCCCTCACATAATCTCCGATCCTCTCCAGACCTCGGCCTGTGCTCTCCTCTCATCGGCCCCTCACATAATCTCCGATCCTCTCCAGACCTCGGCCTGTGCTCTCCCCTCATCCGCCCCTCACATAATCTCTGATCCTCTCCAGACCTCGGCCTGTGCTCTCCTCTCATCGGACCCTCACATAATCTCCGATCCTCTCCAGACCTCGGCCTGTGCTCTCCCCTCATCCGCCCCTCACACAAACGTCTAAGACTTCTCCCGAGCTTCCCCCATTCACTGGAACTCGCTACAATGACACACTCTTACAGTAAGAAATCCTCTATCACAACATCATGTGGAGAGAGTTCCATAGTCTCACTGCTCTTACAGTAAATAATTCTCCATCACTGCATCATGTGGAGAGAGCTATGTAGTGTCGCTGCTCTTACAGTAAGGAATCTTCTATCAGTACATCATGTGGCAGAGAGTTCCATAGCCTCACTGCTCTTACAGTAAAGAATCCTCCATCTCAAGATCATGTGGATAGATCTACATAGTGTTACTGCTCTTACAGTAAGGAATCCTCCATCACTACATCATGTGCAGAAAGCTACATATTGTCACTGATCTTACAGAAAGGAATCCTCTATCACAACATCATGTAGAGAGAGTTCCATAGTCTCACTGCTCTTACAGTAAAGAATTCTCCATCACTGCATCATGTGGAGAGAGCTACATAGAAGATTCCTTACTGTAAGAGCAGCTACACTATATAGATCTATCCACATGATGTTGGGATGGAGGATTCTTTACTGTAAGAGCAGTGAGACTATGGAGCTCTTTCCACCTGATGTACCGATAGTGTCGCTGCTCTTACAGTAAGGAATCTTCTATCAGTACATCAGGTGGAAAGAGCTCCATAGTCTCACTGCTCTTACAGTAAAGAATCCTCCATCCCAACATCATGTGGATAGATCTATATAGTGTTGCTGCTCTTACAGTATCAGTACCACTGATCAGTATCACTGTTCTTACAGAAAGGAATCCTCTATAAGCACACCATGTGGCAGAGAGTTCCATAGTCTCACTGCTCTTACAGTAAAGAATCCTCCATCACTACTAGAGATGAGCGAACTTACAGGAAATTCGATTCGTCACGAACTTCTTGGCTCGGCGGTTGCTGACTTTTCCTGCATAAATTAGTTCAGCTTTCCGGTGCTCCGGTGGGCTGGAAAAGGTGGATACAGTCCTAGGAAAGAGTCTCCTAGGACTGTATCCACCTTTTCCAGCCCACCGGAGCACCGGAAAGCTGAACTAATTTATGCAGGAAAACTCATCAACTGCCGAGCCAAGAAGTTCGTGACGAATCGAATTTACTGTAAGTTCGCTCATCTCTAATCACTACATCATGTGGAGAGAGCTCCATAGTCTCACTGCTCTTACAGCAAGGAATCCTTCATCACTACATCATGCTGCAGAGAGTTCCATAGTGTCACTGCTCTTACAGTAAAGAATCCTCCATCACTACATCATGTGGAGAGAGCTACATAGTGTTGCTGCTCTTACAGTAAAACATCCTCCATCACCCATAGTCTCACTGCTCTTACAGTAAAGAATCCTTCATCACTACATCATGTGGAGAGAGTTCCATAGTCTCACTGCTCTTACAGTAAAGAACCCTCCATCACTACATCATGTGGAGAGAGTTCCATAGTGTCACTGCTCTTACAGTAAAGAACCCTCCATCACTACATCATGTGGAGAGAGCTCCATAGTCTCACTGCTCTTACAGTAAAGAATCCTTCATCACTACATCATGTGGAGAGAGTTCCATAGTCTCACTGCTCTTACAGTAAAGAATCCTTCATCACTACATTATGTGGAGAGAGTTTCATAGTCTCACTCCTCTTACAGTAAAGAATCCTTCATCACTACATCATGTGGAGAGTATCATACTCTCACTGCTCTTACAGTAAAGAATCCTTCATCACTACATCATGTGGACAGAGTTTCATAGTCTCACTGCTCTTACAGTAAAGAACCCTCCATCACTACATCATGTGGAGAGAGCTCCATAGTCTCACTGCTCTTACAGTAAAGAATCCTTCATCACTACATCATGTGGAGAGAGTTTCATAGTCTCACTGCTCTTTCAGTAAAGAATCCTTCATCACTACATCATGTGGAGAGAGTTTCATAGTCTCACTCCTCTTACAGTAAAGAATCCTTCATCACTACATCATGTGGAGTGTATCATAGTCTCACTGCTCTTACAGTAAAGAATCCTTCATCACTACATCATGTGGAGAGTTCCATAGTCTCACTGCTCTTACAGTAAAGAATCCTTCATCACTACATCATGTGGAGAGTTTCATAGTCTCACTGCTCTTACAGTAAAGAATCCTTCATCACTACATCATGTGGACAGAGTTTCATAGTCTCACTGCTCTTACAGTAAAGAATCTCTGTCTGTGATGATGGTGAAACCTTTTTTCCTCTAGACGTAGAGGATGCCCCATTGTCATGGTTACCGGCCTTGGTATATAAAGATCTCTCCAACCTACAAAACCCTCTGACATCTCAGCTCTGGGGGCGTGGCTTGATGACATCACTCCCCTGATGCTGGAGCTCACTGACATAGTATTACGGCCGGCATTAGAGGAGACGTCATCAGGCTGAGCCCCTTAAGATTTTTTTAATAGAAGTCATTTACAAATCTGTTTAACTTTTTCTGGAGCCAGTTGATATATATATAAAGTTTTTTCCTGGATAACCCCTTTAAGCTGGGGACATAGTAAATTGTGTATTGGGACGACTGGCTGCAGTACTCAGTACTATCACTAGGTGGCAGAATACTTTATACTTACACAGCAATGACTCTCTTGTAAACCCAATGGGGAGATTTATCAAGGGATTTAGAGCTCTTTTTTGTTTTTGCTTCCAAAAGTCGCATAAGCGCCTAAGCAAATTTTTGTGCGACTTTTGGCCATAAGCAAAAAGCTACAAAAGAGCCTACGAAAGTGAATTTTATTTTTCGATTTGCAGTGGTCAGGGATTTATCAAGTGCGAAAGTCGCACGCCCCGCCCCCTCAATGCACGTCTATGGGAAGGGGGCGTGACATCAGTCACGCCCCCTCCCATAGACTTGCATTGATGGGGTGGGACGTGACTTCATGAGGGGGTGGGGCTATGACATCACAAGCTGCCGACTCCTGCGTTCGGAACAGTTTGTTCCAGACGCTGAGCAGCGGAGTACCCCTTTAAGTTATGGTAGCGGGGTTAGAATCATAAGGAGCCCGGGCGGCTGCAGAGTGATGCCAGCAGGGGCTCCTTTTAAAATACCTTGCCGCCACAGAGTTTTTCCTAGTCCCTACTTTAATTTCACATTTCTCGCTGGGTCCCGTGATTGTCCGGAACCGAGCAGCCAATCACGGGACCCGGCGGGAAATTTGATCTTACAGTAGAACCGAGAAAAACTCTGCGGCTCCGTTATTTGTTAAAAGAAGCCCGGACTGGCATCACAGTAAGGGCATGCTGGGAGTTGTAGTTGTGCGGAGGGGTGGGTGACAAGCTTGTCATCTGCCCCCTGCTGCACAATTATAATTCCCAGCATGTCCTTACAGTAAAGGCATGCTGGGAGTTGTAGGGGGTGAGGCGGGTGACAAACTTGTCACCTGCCCCATGCTGCACAACTACAATTCCCAGCATGTCCTTACAGCAGGGGCATGTTGGGAGTTGTAGTCGTGCACAGCGGGGGGTGTAGGTGACAAGCTTGTCACTCACCGGAACATCTCCTGCACCACATGACTACAACTCCCAGCATGTCCTTACTGTAAGGGCATGCTTGGAGTTGTAGTCGTGCGGCACGATATGCGCGAGCGGCTGACAATAAATGTATTAACCTATTTTTCTTGTTTGTTTGTTTTTTTCCTCATTTCAGATCCATGTATCATGTGAACTACGTCGATGACCAGCGTTTTTTTTTTTTTTCGGTTTAATGTTAATAAAATGGTTAACGAGGGCTTGTGGGGGAGCGTTTTTTTGGAATAAATTTTTTTAAACTTAAATTTTTTTTAAAGCTAAGCCCCGGCTTAGTAATGGACTCCGTCTATAAGATAGCTTACACTACGAAGCCTGTAAAGTAAATAAAATAATAAAATAAAAATAAAAAACACTTCCCCCACAAGCCCTTGTTAACAATTTTATTAACATTAAACCGAAATAAATGCAGGTAATCGTACTCTGAATCTAAACTAATCCACAGGGTACACGGATATGAAGTGAGAAGTAAAAAAACAAAAGTAAGTTAGTACATTTTAGGGGAAAAAACTGGTTACATTTTTTTTAATAAACACGTGTGAATATAGATCACATTTTTTTCAATGCTGCATATTGGTTTTATGTCATTTATCTGTTTTTGCTTATGTGGCCAAATTTATCAACCCCTCTGTGATAGTTTAATAAATATTTCACACATAAACAAAAGTAAAAGAAAAAATAATGCCTCCTGCAGAACTCGCTTACCAAAGCAACGATGATAAATGTCCCCAATATGAATATGGGAATGTCCGGTTTAGCAGGTGGTATAAACTATATTAGTTACATTGTCCTCCTCATGTCATGTGACTTCCCCTATATACAGGAGGGAAGAAGCATTTAGTAGATTGGTGTCATGTGAGTCCATAGAGAGTTATAGGAGGAAGAAGGGAAAGGACACGATGTTACTGATAACACACTGTAACAAACCCTCTCCTCATGTAATTACCTTATTACTGACTGCGCGACCACAATCTCCTCTGAATATCCCGGAGGTGTAGGACCTGTGATGATGTCACAACCATGTGACCTGTACATGTGGGGGCGGAGCTCAGCAGGATAGAAGAGATTGAGGATGAAGGACCTGTGAAGATGGTCATGTGACAGGAAAAGGGGGGGACTGCAGACTGGAGCTCCACTCTAGACAAGAAACATGACCTTTTTTTTTTTTTTAACTTTATTGTAAGTAGAAATATTTCAGCTGTTTCCTTTCGTTCCTCTCCCCGCACACCCCCAGGGGCCGCAATACTCACAAGTAAGTAACACACTGTAACAAACCCCCTCCTTATTTAATTACCTTATTATTGACTGCGCGACCACAATCTCCTCTGAATATCCCGGAGGTGTAGGACCTGTGATGATGTCACAACCATGTGAAAGTACACGTGGGGGCGGAGCTCAAGGAGGATACAAGAGATTGTGGATGAAGGACCTTTGAGGCTGGTCATGTGACAGGAAAAGGTGGGACTGCAGACTGGAGCTCCACTCTTGACAGCTCACATGTGACCTCTTTTTTTTTTCTTTTTATAATCAACTTTATTGTAAGTGGAAATATTACAGCTGTTTCTCTATTGTACAGCCTCTGTCCTCTCCCCGCACACCCCCAGCAGCCCCTTTCCTCTCCCCGCACACCCCCAGCAGACTCTGTCCTCTCCCCGCACACCCCCAGCAGCCTCTGTCCTCTCCCCGCACACCCCCAGCAGCCCCTTTCCTCTCCCCGCACACCCCCAGCAGCCTCCGTCCTCTCCCCGCACACCCCCAGCAGCCTCCGTCCTCTCCCCGCACACCCCCAGCAGCCTCTGTCCTCTCCCCGCACACCCCCAGCAGCCTCTGTCCTCTCCCCGCACACCCCCAGCAGTCTCTGTCCTCTCCCCGCACACCCCCAGCAGTCTCTGTCCTCTCCCCGCACACCCCCAGCAGTCTCTGTCCTCTCCCCGCACACCCCCAGCAGCCTCTGTCCTCTCCCCTCACACCCCCAGCAGCCTCTGTCCTCTCCCCGCACACCCCCAGCAGTCTCTGTCCTCTCCCCCCACACCCCCAGCAGCCTCTGTCCTCTCCCCGCACACCCCCAGCAGTCTCTGTCCTCTCCCCGCACACCCCCAGCAGCCTCTTTCCTCTCCCCGTACACCCCCAGCAGCCTCTGTCCTCTCCCCGCACACCCCCAGCAGCCTCCGTCCTCTCCCCGTACACCCCCAGCAGCCTCCGTCCTCTCCCCGCACACCCCCAGCAGTCTCTGTCCTCTCCCCGTACACCCCCAGCAGCCTCCGTCCTCTCCCCTCACACCCCCAGCAGCCTCTGTCCTCTCCCCGCACACCCCCAGCAGCCTCTGTCCTCTCCCCGCACACCCCCAGCAGTCTCTGTCCTCTCCCCGCACACCCCCAGCAGCCTCTGTCCTCTCCCCGCACACCCCCAGCAGCCTCTGTCCTCTCCCCGCACACCCCCAGCAGCCTCTGTCCTCTCCCCGTACACCCCCAGCAGCCTCTGTCCTCTCCCCTCACACCCCCAGCAGCCTCTGTCCTCTCCCCGCACACCCCCAGCAGCCTCTGTCCTCTCCCCGCACACCCCCAGCAGCCTCTGTCCTCTCCCCGCACACCCCCAGCAGCCTCCGTCCTCTCCCCTCACACCCCCAGCAGTCTCTGTCCTCTCCCCGCACACCCCCAGCAGTCTCTGTCCTCTCCCCGCACACCCCCAGCAGTCTCTGTCCTCTCCCCGCACACCCCCAGCAGCCTCCGTCCTCTCCCCGCACACCCCCAGCAGTCTCTGTCCTCTCCCCGCACACCCCCAGCAGCCTCTGTCCTCTCCCCGCACACCCCCAGCAGCCTCTGTCCTCTCCCCGCACACCCCCAGCAGCCTCTGTCCTCTCCCCGCACACCCCCAGCAGCCTCTGTCCTCTCCCCGCACACCCCCAGCATTCTCAGGTCTTCAGGTTGCTCTTGAAGGTGTTGATGATGGGTGAGAGCGGTCAATGACCGATGTCCGTGTCGGTAGCAAGTTCCAGTATATGGGGGAAGCACAAGAGAAGTCTTGGAGATGGTCATGTGAGGGTCGGATGAGGGGAGAGCACAGGTGGAGGTCTTGGGAGGACTGGAGATCATGTGAGGGGGGTATAGGGAGATCAGTCTTGAGATATATGGGGGGGGGGGCAGGTTGTGGACAGCCTTGTATGTCATGGTGAACAGTTTAATGTGAATTTTTTAGACAATGGGTAACTAGTGAAGGGACTGACAGAGGGGAGAGGAAGAGCAGGAGCAAGGGGAGGGGGTGGATTAGTCGGGCAGCAGATTTAAGGATAAATTGGAGAGGAGCAATGGTGTTAAATTGAGGGCCACAGAGGGGATAATGCAGTAGTCCAAGCAGGAGATGATGAGGACAACTGAGGCGAATTCGAGAAATGTTTTTGAGGTGACAGCGGCAGGAGGTGGTGGGTGTCTGAATGTGTGGTTAAGAAGACTGTGTCGAAGGTGACCCCAACACAGCCAAAAAGAGGGGTGCCATTGACTGTGATTGATAGATTATGGGGGTCATCGGCCTAGAGATTGTACTTGAACCCATAGGACTCTATAATCCCTCCCAGAACAGGAGTACAGATGGCGTAGAGTAGGGGCCCCAGGACAGGGCTCTGGGGGATTCCAACAGTGAAAGGGTGAGGGGCTTCTACCTAATAGGGGGGATTAGCTACCTTCCTACTGGGGCTTCTATCTAAAAAGGGGGATTCCCTGCCTTACTACTGGGTGCTTTTGCCTAATAGGGGGGTTTCCTTCTTCCTAATTGGGGACTACTGGGGACTTTCTTACCTAACTGCTGAGGACTTCTACCCAATACGGGGGATTCCCTACCTAACTCCTGATGGCTTCTACCTAATAGGGGGATTCCCTTCCTAACTACTGAGGACTTCTACCTAATAGGGGGATTCCCTACCTAACTACTGATGGCTTCTACCTAATAGGGGGATTCCCTACCTAACTACTGATGGCTTCTACCTAAAAGGGGGGATTCCCTACCTAACTACTGATGGCTTCTACCTAATAGGTGGATTCCCTACCTAACTACTGATGGCTTCTACCTAAAAGGGGGGATTCCCTACCTAACTACTGATGGCTTCTACCTAATAGGTGGATTCCCTACCTAACTCCTGATGGCTTCTACCTAAAATGGGGGATTCCCTACCTAACTACTGATGGCTTCTACCTAATAGGGGGGATTCCCTACCTATTGGGGGGGATTCCCTACCTAACTAATAGGGACTTCTACCTAATAGGGGGGATTCCCTACCTAACTTCTAGGGACATATCTTAATTATAAGTGTCAGTGAGGGCCTCATGTTCGACTTTCGCCTAATGCTTCACAAAGTCTAGAGCCGCCTCTACTGTCACATGACAATAAATATCAGTAATTGGTCTTGATGAAAAGTATCAGTAGGGTCTTATTTTGTGTAATGAAGAGGGGGTAGTCCGGCACTACAAAACTAAGGCTGCAGTTGGACAGGTGACCGATGTGGATAGCGTAAGGATTCCCAGAATGTGATGTCGGATAAGGCGGTGCCAAAATCCAATAAGGTGCATGAACAATATTGAAAAGAAGACAATGACTGCACTCGCCGCGTTTTATTGATAGTAGTCAGGCATAACGAGCTGGTACAGGAGCGGAGGCAGGGGACATAACCGGTATACCGGCTGGAAGAAGCGTTACTAAACGTGAAACAGTCTGAAACAGGAAAACATTCAGAAGCGGTTCTCAGCACTCTGCCATGTCACGTACAGTGGTGATTGGCAGCCTGAATGGTGGGACGGGGCATCTCCGAATACATGGGGAGATGTGCCAGCAATGGTTGATGCCCTAAAGAGGAACAATAAGTCAGGCGGCAGGATTACATAGTCCAGACACGTGTGCTGTCAAAGTAATCTTGGTAATGAACTAATGCTGAGGTCTCTAGGCCACAGTTAGCGCCATGCCTGCGTCTACTAGAGGCGAGGAGCGTCTCTTCCTCTCGGATGTGCACAGTAAGTGATGCTCTCGGCCTCTAGTGGCTGCAGGAAAAAGAGAAAAAGATGGCGGTGACTGTGGGCGAGGTGAGAAGTTAAGCATATTTTTTTGTTTTGTATTTTTTATCGGTGATTTGCTTCTAACTACAGAGTGCAAACTATATTTGGGGGGGGGGAGTTGGTACCTTTTAAGGAGGTCTTACTTAAGGGGGAAAACTACCTTTAGGGGAGTCCTACATACAGGGTAAAACTACATACAGGGACTGCTACCTACAAAGGGGGTCAAACTACCTACACAATTTTAGGGAGTGGGGTAAACCACAAAAAAAGGCATAAACTACCTGTAGGGGGCAATATACATAGAGGAAGTCCTACTGATTGAGAACAACCCACTTACTGGAATAAACTACCTACAGGAGACACCAGTATACTAAGGGAAACTCCATACTGGGGGCACCTACCTAATGGGGGAAACTGCCGCCTGGAGCAAACTGTCTACCTAATGGGGGAAACCTACCGATTTATCCACAACCAACCGACCCCTCCCCACCAACCTACCTAATCTGTGACACCAAATGGTGGAATTGTAACTGTCTGGGACCCTAATGGTGGGAAGAGGGAAGGAGGGTTTTGGAAAAGTGTGGAGCCTGAGATGCTTTGTCTGGCAGGTTGTGCAGAAATGTTTTTTATTATTATACTTTACATGTATTTTATGTTTTTTTTTATATATATATATTTATTGATCACCATGTATATACACTTTATAAATTATATATTTTTTGAATATATATATTACAGTTATCACTTATACACTTTCATATTATTCATTACATTTAGTGTTATGTACATAGTGTTTACACATATTTATAATTTTTTATATATTTATATATTTTAATTTTATTCACATCACTTCATTAGTTAATATGATTCAAGCATAGGATTTCACGGTATACATGTTATTTTTCGGTTATATCAATTCATATAATTCATCCCTTGTATCCTGTGGGTTAATGGCATTTGCCAATACCCAACATGGCCTGTTGACGCTGTGCGCTTGTGTGCGCATGCGCCCGGATCGCGCTTCCGGGATCCGACCCTTCACCTCTCGCATGACGCTGCTTCCGGCAGCTGACTGCGGGAGGTGACGGGCGGCTTCTGGTGGCGGGACCTGGAGTGACGTGGCAGAGCATGCGCCATATACTTGTGGCGCCATTATTTGTGGTTAGTGATTGGCCGCATAGGGAAGGGTCCTTGTATAAATGCCCCCACACTTCACCCACCTCACTACTCCTAGAGGAAGCATATTGAAACGCGTCGTGTGTGAGGTGGGGGAACATCCGGAGGCATATTTACGTTATTTTTGCGGGTTTGTATTATTTTGGTTACCATTGTGGTGATCTTACTGCCAGCACATACCTAGTTGTTATGTTAATGACCATAGGCTGGACTCTGCTTAGTTAAAGGGGTATTCCGCTGCTCAGCGTTTGGGACAAACTGTTCCGAACGCTGGAGCCGGGAGCTTGTGACGTCATAGCCCCGCCCCCTCAAGATGTAACACCCCACCCCCTCAATGCAAGTCTATGGGAGGGGGCGTGATATCTGCCACGCCCCCTTCCATAGATTTGCATTGAGGGGGTGTGATGTCAAGAGGGGGCGGGGCTATAATGTCTTTATGTGATGTATTACTATATAATTTTGATTTATATACACTATATGTGTTCCATATAGGGCACGGGTCACCTTATTTATATTTATAAGTTCATAATTAATCTGGCTGATTTGTTACATACACCCATACAGCAGTTACCATCTTACATAATTGCTACTATCTTGTATTTATTTGTAGCTATTGGATGTCATGCAGGATGTACCCCCATTAATTTATTTTAATTTGTCTATTGTGTATTTGTTTTTAAACAGGGAGGGTGGGATTTATCAATTGTGCAAAATTAATTTCCAATAAAGCATATTATTTGATTGTACATTATTTTTTGTGGATTTTTTTTATATATAATCGGGCAAGTTTTGTAGGTTTGCCGAAATGAGTTGTGCCTGGAAGAAATCGTCATGACGGTCTGGGCCATATGGAGAACAAATAGAGTGAACGACTCTGATTAGAGAAGACATCACTGGATATAACAGCACTGTAATCTACATAGCCAACAGATATAGACATTGCTTCTTTTTAAGCTGGTCATTGTCTTTTGCAGAAAATTAGAAGGGGTGCTCCATAGTGGAAAAGATTGGGAAACACTAAACTGGAGAAGAAAATCTGACCAGTTACCCCTAGTAACCAATCAGATCGCTTCTTTAATTATTAAAAAGGCCTCTGAAAGATAAAAGAAGCCATCTGATTTTCATCTTCACAGGTTTTGATGATAAATTTCCCCACTTGTTCATTAATGGTGTGATCTGGAGCATGGCAGGAGAATTCCATCTGTGTCATCATCTCCTGCTTTTTAATGTGCATTCAGTTGCCGTCATCCATGCCTGGTCTCTGCCTTAGTCTAGAGGTGTTGTCTCCCCCTTCCTCAGCCCACTTACTGGTTTTCAGGGGTAGTGTATGGTCTTTCTACTGCCATGTGCTGTACATTTGTCCTTTTGTTTTGTTCCATTTTCTGGTGGATTTCAGAGGTTTTGTGCATTGAGTTCTCTGGCCCTGATGCTTTTACCTTGTTTTCCTTTGTGTTTGCCTTCTACCATTATTGCTCCCAGTCATCTAATGGGTGTCATTTTGCTCCTGATGTTGATGGGAGCTTGTAGGATTTCCTCTCATGGTTGCTAACTGGTCACCCAAGAGAACTGGGAGCAATTGTTAGGACCCAGGAACGGTCAGATATAGAGAAAAATGTGTATGAAAGCAACCAATTACAGCTAAGAGGAATACAAACTACATCCGGTAAAGACTGAGGGATACAAACTACATCCGGTAAAGACTGAGGAATACAAACTACATCCAGTGAAGACTGAGGGATACAAACTACATCCGGTAAAGACTGAGGGATACAAACTACATCCGGTAAAGACTGAGGGATACAAACTACATCCAGTAAAGACTGAGGGATACAAACTACATCCAGTAAAGACTGAGGGATACAAACTACATCCAGTAAAGACTGAGGAATACAAACTACATCCAGTAAAGACTGAGGGATACAAACTACATCCTGTAAAGACTGAGGGATACAAACTACATCCAGTAAAGACTGAGGGATACAAACTACATCCAGTAAAGACTGAGGAATACAAACTACATCCTGTAAAGACTGAGGAATACAAACTACATCCGGTAAAGACTGAGGGATACAAACTACATCCGGTAAAGACTGAGGAATACAAACTACATCCGGTAAAGACTGAGGAATACAAACTACATCCGGTAAAGACTGAGGGATACAAACTACATCCGGTAAAGACTGAGGAATACAAACTACATCCGGTAAAGACTGAGGGATACAAACTACATCCGGTAAAGACTGAGGAATACAAACTACATCCGGTAAAGACTGAGGAATACAAACTACATCCGGTAAAGACTGAGGGATACAAACTACATCCGGTAAAGACTGAGGAATACAAACTACATCCGGTAAAGACTGAGGAATACAAACTACATCCGGTAAAGACTGAGGGATACAAACTACATCCTGTAAAGACTGAGGGATACAAACTACATCCAGTAAAGACTGAGGGATACAAACTACATCCAGTAAAGACTGAGGGATACAAACTACATCCGGTAAAGACTGAGGGATACAAACTACATCCTGTAAAGACTGAGGGATACAAATCGTCTTCCACATCCCGGACCTGCTCCTGGTTTTACCGTACAAACACTCATTAAAGAAAAGGTGTGAATGAGGCCAAAGGGGCAGCACCACAGAACAAAATGGAAAATTACATTTTTTATTTTATTCACCTTTTATCTTTATATACTGCATGAATGAAGATCATTTATATACTATATATATATGTATTATACACACACACATACAATTAAATCTGCCGGCTGTATACTCTTAGCACCAAATACAGCTAACCGTATTCCTTAAAAAAATAAATCCTTACATGGTGTATCTGTTGACACTATGTTTAGGTCTGACCATTTGTAATATACATTACCAAATTACTTTTCCTATGTAAATTATCTGACTAACTTCAAAATGTTCTTGAAACACATTTCCCACATACAGAACATCAAAATGGCTACAACCCAGTGTGAATTTTCACATGCTTAAGAAGAAAGGATTTTTCTGAAAAGCATTTCCCACATTCTGAACACAAATATGGCTTCTTTCCTGTGTGAATTCTCTCATGTCTAACAAGAGCTGATTTGCGTGCAAAAGATTTCCCACATTCTGAACATGAATACGGCTTCTCTCCTGTGTGAATTCTCTCATGTTTAGCAAGATCTGATTTTTTTGTGAAACATTTCCCACATTCTGAACATGAAAATGGCTTCTCTCCTGTGTGAATTCTCTCATGTAAAATAACTTTAGATTTTTCTGCAAAGCATTTCCCACATTCTGAACATGAATAAGGCTTCTCTCCTGTGTGAATTCTCTTATGTCGAATAAGTTGTGGTTGACATCTAAAGCATTTACCGCATTCTGAACATGAATATGGCTTCTCTCCTGTGTGAATCCTCTGGTGTAAAACAAGTTGTGATTTACGTGCAAAGCATTTTCCACATTCTGAACACGAATATGGCTTCTCTCCTGTGTGAATTCTCTCATGTTTAGCAAGAAGTGATTGTTCTATAAAACTCTTTCCACATGATGAACATGAAAATGGTTTCCTTGTCGTGTGAGTTCTTACATGTTTCGTAAGATAGGATTTGCTTGAGAAACATTTTCCGCACTCTTTACACAAGTACGGCTTTTCTCCTGTGTGAATTCTCTTATGTATAACAAGATATGAATTACTTGTAAAACATTGTCCACATTCTGAACACGAATATGGCTTCTCTCCTGTGTGAATTCTCTCATGTATAACAAGATCAGCTTTACTTGTAGAACATTTTCCACATTTTGAACAAGAAAATCGCTTTTCTCCAGTGTGAATTCTCAAATGTGTAATGAGGTTTGTTTTACTTGCAAAACATTTCCCACATTCGGAACATGAATACGGCTTCTCTCCTGTGTGAATTCTCTCATGTGAAACAAGATCTGATTTATTTTTAAAACATTTTTCACATTCTGAACACGAATACGGCTTCTCTCCTGTGTGAACTCTCTCGTGTTTAATAAGGTAAGATTTATATATAAAACATTTGCCACATTCTGCACATGTAAACAGGTTTTCTCCTGTGTGCATTTTCTGATGGTCCTTGAGTTTGTCATTAGTGATAAAACTTTTCCCACATTCGGAACATGGAAACGGTTTCTCTCCTGTGTGAGTTCTCTCATGTCTAACAAGATTCGATTGATCCGGAAAACATTTCCCACATTCTGGACAGGAATGCAACCTCTTTGTTGCGTGGTGTCTTCTGTGTGTAAGATGATCCGATTTGTTTGTAAAATGTCTTCCACATTTGTCACAATGAAACATTTTCCCCTCTTTCCTATTTGTCCTTGTGGTAACAATGTGTGGTTGGTCAGGAGAAGGTTCCTCATGATCAGGGGGATTATTATAGGATAGATCTGGATGGACATTAGGGGTAAGGAGGTCTTCTCCTGAGGAGCGCTCCATGATCTCTCCATCTTCTCCTGAGGAGCGCTCCATGATCTCTCCATCTAGTCCTGAGGAGCGCTCCATGATCTCTCCATCTTCTCCTGAGGAGCGCTCCATGATCTCTCCATCTTCTCCTGAGGAGCGCTCCATGATCTCTCCATCTTGTCCTGAGGAGCGCTCCATGATCTCTTCATCTTCTCCTGAGAAGCGCTCCATGATCTCTCCATCTTCTCCTGAGGAGCGCTCCATGATCTCTCCATCTTGTCCTGAGGAGCGCTCCATGTTCTCTCCATCTTGTCCTGAGGAGCGCTCCATGATCTCTCCATCTTGTCCTGAGGAGCGCTCCATGATCTCTCCATCTTGTCCTGAGGAGCGCTCCATGTTCTCTCCATCTTGTCCTGAGGAGCGCTCCATGATCTCTCCATCTTGTCCTGAGGGGCGCTCCATGTTCTCTCCATCTTGTCCTGAGGAGCGCTCCATGATCTCTCCATCTTCTCGTGAAGAGCGCTCCATGATCTCTCCATCTTCTCTTTTATAATTCAGGGATAACGTGATGTTTCGCTTGTGGTTCTCACTGGGATTTTCTGTTTGGATAAAATTATATTGTAAATTTTTTTTTCCAACTGGAAAAGTAAAGCAATGTAAAATATTTCTATGTACCTAAAAATCATATAATGTAAGGGCAGAGTAGATGGACCAGGGGGTCCTTTTGTGACCGTGATTGATGGTAGGGTTACTCATAATGGATCCGCATTGTGTGTTATGCTGCATATCCACTGATGACTCGATCCTATAGTGTGCACCCAGCTGTTCCAGCTGGAGGCACACTATAGGGTCGGGTCACTAGTGGATCTGCAGGGAAAAATACGCTGCCGGTCCATTAGGTGTGACCCTACCCTAACGGGTTAAAATGTTTCAATGACAAAGTTGGGTATTCTGACCACTTTAACGGGCGCTTTTATTTTTTGTAAAGCTAAACTCAATTCCCAACCTTGATAAGCCTGCCCCCTCATCTAGCCATTGAGCCTGCCTCACCAATATGTTTGGTCCTCTAGTACCAGTTGGTCATCAATTTTGTCCCTTAAGGACTCAGGGTTTTTCCAGTTTTTGCACTTTCGTTTTTTCCTCCTTACCTTTTAAAAATCATAACCCTTTCAATTTTCCACCTAAAAATCCATATTATGGCTTATTTTTTGCGTCGCCAATTTTACTTTGCAGGGACATTAGTCATTTTACCAAAAATGCACGGCGAAACGGAAAAAATAATAATTGTGCGACAAAATCGAATAAAAAACGCCATTTTGTAAATTTTGGGGGCTTCCGTTTCTACGCAGTGCATATTTCGGTAAAAATGACACCTTATCATTATTCTGTAGGTCCATACAGTTATAATGATCCCCGACTTATATAGGTGATTTTGTCGCACTTCTGGAAAAAATCATAATTACATGCAGGAAAATTTATACGTTTAAAAATGTCATCTTCTGACCCCTATAACTTTTTTTATTTTTCCACGTACAGGGCGGTATGAGGCTCAAATTTTGCGCCGTGATCTGAAGTTTTTATCGGTATGATTTTTGTTTTGATCGGACTTTTTGATCACTTTTTATTCATTTTCTAATGGTATAAAAAGTGACCAAAAATGCGCTCTTTTGGACTTTGGAATTTTTTTGCGCGTACGCCATTGACCTTGCGGTTTAATTAATGATATATTTTTATAGTTCGGACATTTACGCACGCGGCGATACCACATATGTTTATTTATTTATTTATTTTTTTACACAGTTTAATTTTTTTTCATGGGAAAAGGGGGGTGATTCAAACTTTTATTAGGGAAGGGGTTAAATGACCTTTATTAACACTTTTTTTTTACACTGATCTTCTACACAGATCACAGGCGTGTATTAACACGCCTGTGATCAGTGTTATCGGCGCTTGACTGCTCCTGCCTGGATCTCAGGCACGGAGCAGTCATCCGCTGATCGGACACCGAGGAGGCAGGTAAGAGCCCTCCCGGTGTCCGGTCAGCTGTTCGGGACGCCGCGATTTCACCGCGGCGGTCCCGAACAGCCCGACTGAGCAGCCGGGTCACTTTCACTTTAGAAGCGGAGGTCAGATTTGAACGCCGCTTCTAAAGGGTTAATACCGAACATCGCCGCGATCGTCGTGGTATTAGCCGTTGATGAGCGCCAGGACCGATGCGATATGATGCGGGATCGCGGCGCGATCCCGCTTCATATCATGGGAGCCAGCGCAGGACGTAAATATACGTCCTGCATCGTTAAGGGGTTTAAGAGCACAATAAAAAACCAACAGTCAGAACCCAGCACCCCAGATCAGCCGAGCGCCAGCGCCCCTTCATCTCCAGCAGCGAGATCATCACCTGCTCCAGTAGTCAGGGCTTTGCCATCCCTGCCGGCACTCGGCATCAACAGTGCTGGTGTTCCAGCGTCTGCACCGGTATTCATGGGGAACCCTGTCCTCCCTACCTACAATGGAGACCCCTTTACTTTGAGGTGCAATTGCTCACAGGACAACTACAGGGACCAGAGCTAGAGGAAGTCCGCACCTGGCCAGCCTCAGAGAAGGCGACTGTAGAGCTGTTTCTCTGCAGAATGCCCTAGAGACTGTCCAGAAATTAGATGGTATAACTCCCGAGCAGGGCAAAAAGGTGTTAATGGAAAGCTTTATTGATAGGGCTCATAATAAGTGGGACAAAGCCCAGCTGAGAATGTTAGCGGTCAAAAACCCCAACTTGCAATTCCCTGCTTTCAAAAGACTGGCTATCCAAGTGATTGAGGCCGGGACTGAGTTAGAGGAAGTTTGTACACCCCTTATGCCCATTTCAGAGCCACTAGGGCAGTAGCGAAACCTATAGCCCCTCAGTCACCAGTGTCATCTAGTTTGCCAGTTACCCCAGCCTCAGATTTACAGTGTTAGGCAGGACATTGAACAACTGACTAAGGCTGTGAAGGAGCTTGTCACCTGGGCTGCTCCACCTGATCGTGAACCTCCCCTGCCAAGAAAACCTGCTACTGCTCCCTGCAATCCCAATTACCGTAATCCTCCAACCAATAAATACTCCTCAGGGACTCAAAGACCTTTTTGCACTTATTGTAACAAGTCAGGACATTTGAAAATGCAGTGTTGGGATTTAAACGGATTTCCCCTGAGGTCGAGGATCGGCCCTCAGGAAAACAATCATCAGGTCCAATCCCCGAACGACCTCAGTCAGGACTCTCACTTTATGTCGCCTCCTGCCCCTATGTAAAAGTTATTGTAGAAGGTGTACAGTTGGAGGCGCTGATAGATACAGGGTCACAAGTGTCTACCGTACCTAAAAGTGTTTTCTATCAGCATTAGGATGCTTGTTTATTGTGTGAGCCTGATGATGTCAATTTCAGAATAGTTGCGGGTAACGGGCAACCAGTCCCCAGACATGGATACTGGGAGCCAACCATTCAGTTAGGAGAGCATGTACTAAGCGGGCAGGGAGTGATTGTAACTAATGTGACAGATAACCGGTCAGCTGACTTTATATTGGGGATGAACATTATGAAAAATTGTTTTGCTGAGATAGTAGATGCCTTGCATGCCTCTCTTCCTCATCTGTCCCCTTCAGGCCAGCTTAAAAGTATGCCGTTTGGGCTATGCAATGCCCCTGCTACGTTCCAGCGTCAGATGGAAAGATGCCTGGGTCATCAGAATTTCCAAAGTGTCTTGTTGTACCCGGACAATGTCATCGTGTATTCAAAGTCTTACCAGGAACACCTCAGTCATCTGTCAGACATGTTTCAAGTCCTGATCAAGCATGGACTTAAGATCAAACCATAAAAATGTCACTTTCTTAACCTGTTAAGGACCCAGGGCGTATCTATACGTCCTGAGTCCAGTCCCGTTCTATAACACGTCATAGCGGGTCGGGCCCGGCCTTTAACAATTGTTAGAGGCCGGGACCAGTGGCTTTAGACGCGGTGTTCAAAGTCCGAATTATAAAAATATATTGTTAATTAAACCGGACGGTTAATGGCGTACGCGCCAAAAAATTCCTAAGTCCAAAATAGTGCATTTTTCGTCATTTTTTTATATCATGAAAATAAGTCCTATCAATGCAAAAATGGTACCGCTATAAAATTCAGATCACGGCGCAAAAAATTAGCCCTCATACCGCCCCATACGCGTAAAAATAAAAAAAGTTATAGGGTTCAGAAGATGACAATTTTAATTGTATAAAATTTACTGTAGTTATGATTTTTTCCAGAAGTACGACAAAATCAAACCTACATAAGTAGGGGATCATTTTAATCATATGGACCTACAGAATAAAGAGAAGGTGTAATTTTTTCCGAAAAATGTACCGTGTAGAAACGGAAGCCCCCAAAATTTACAAAAAGGCGTTTTTTTTCAATTTTGTCTCACAATGAATTTTTTTTCCGTTTTGCTGTAGATTTTTGGGTAAAATGACTGATGTCATTACAAAGTAGAATTGGTAGCGCAAAAAATAAGACATCA
The DNA here is from genome assembly GCF_029499605.1 of Hyla sarda. Lineage (NCBI taxonomy): Eukaryota > Metazoa > Chordata > Amphibia > Anura > Hylidae > Hyla > Hyla sarda. Next base: position 455,707 of record NW_026607575.1, read on the forward strand.
TATGGATTTTTAGGTGCAAAATTTAAAGAGTTATGATTTTTAAAAAGGTAAAATGGAAAAAACGAAAATGCAAAAACGGAAAACCCCTGGATCCTTAAGGGGTTAAACCTCAAGTCCATTACTTGGGTCATGTTGTCAGCACAGAGGGAGTCCAGCCCAATCCTGAACTGGTGGAAGTTGTCAAGAACTGGCCTACCCCATGCACGGTGAAAGATGTCAGGAGCTTCCTGGGATTTACGGGTACTACCGCCACTTCATTCCACACTTTGCCCAAATTGCAGAACCCCTCACAGCTCTCCTACGGCGAAGGAGAACTACAATGGAAGACTGCCTATTGAATGGGACGAAGAGCAGGAGACAGCATTCCGAGCTCTTAAACATCAGCTGACAGAACCACCCATCTTGGCGTATCCAGACTAGTCAGCCGTTCCGGCTATATACTGATGCCAGTTTTAAAGGTCTGGGAGCTGTCCTGTGCAAAATCCAGGAAGGACAAGTGCGAGTCATTGTCTACGCCAGTCGTAACCTGGAGGAGCAGAGAAGAACGATGCTAATTACAGCTCATTCAAGTTGGAACTTCTCGCGCTCGTATGGGCCGTGACGGAAAAGTTCAAAGGACTATTTGGCTGCCACGCCATTTACTGTCTACACGGATGATAACCCATGGGCCCACCTGAACACTGCCAAGTTGGGTGCCATTGAACAGCTTTGGACTTCAAGATTAGCCAATTACAGTTTCACCATCAAGTACAGAAGTGGCAAGTCAAATGTATATGCCATGTACTGTCTCGGATGACCCCCGGCAAAGAATCACCTGTCGAAGCCGTGTGGGAAGACGTGGTGATGCCCCCATTTTATCAACGGTTCGTGAACCTGATTGTTGTGATAGTCCTCATGGACCTATACACCTGGAAGACTCTTCAAGATGAAAGTCGAGTCATGGAAGATCTGTTGGACTACCTTCTGGCAAAAAAAAAAGTACCCACCAGTCTACGCAGGGCACAGTCTGACTACGAGTTGAAACGTCTGTGGCAACAGAGGTAGTGACTGTTTGTGCACAAGTGACTGTTGTACCGAAAATCTTTGAATCCAGTCTCTGGTGATCGACTTAATCAGATTCTGGTTCCCCGAAGAGACGCGGCAGTGGTCCTCAATGCATATCATGATCAGTCGGGACACTTTGGAGTCCACAAGACCGAAGCTACTGTCAGGTAAATATTCTATTGGATCAGAATGCGGAGCGACATTGAGAAATGGTGCAGTGAATGTGCAGTCTGTAACATCACCAAGAATGTGCGCAAGGACGCAAGAGCACCCCTCCATTCCATCCAGAGTGAAAGGCCTAACCAGTTGGTTATGCTAGACCATGTCAAATTATCTCCTACCCCGTCTGGGTATACTTATACTCTCACCATAGTGGATCACTGCTCCAAATGGGTTGCCATAGTACTAGTGAAAGATCTCACAGCCAAAACAGCGGCCCAGATGTTTTACTCCAAATGGGTGCAAACCCTTGGGTGTTCGGAGTCTGTCCTAACTGACCATGGAACGGCCTTCAAGGCCCAACTCTTCCAAGAGATATGGCAATTCCATGCCTGCAAGAAACTGCGGACCACAGCCTACCACCCTCAGGTTAATGGGCAGTGTGGTCTGCATCAATATTGTCCCAGTCCACTACAAGTCCCAGCAAGCCCTAAGGTCTCTGAAGAGTATAGTATAGACTGTTCCATCTGTCACTCAGTAAAGCTACCGTTGTCCGCAACTTGGCGTCGGAGTCATTATTGCCCCCTAGCCCAGGATCCAGCGGTATACCTTCAGGTGGTATAGAGGATAAACCATGCCCTGGCGTCACGAATACAAGGGGTTAATGCCATCTGCCCCTAGGGTAATTCCATCTGCCTTGCATCAAACGCTCTACCACTGACCAGAAAAAAATTTTCACACATGGGAGAGATGGACCAGGAACGATGACATCACAGACACCATCCTAGCAGGTTGGGAAGTGGTACCGTTACAGATATGAATATGACACACAGAGTTAAATGCCCCCTTGTTACAGGAAGGGTTCACTTCAATGTAACATCCTGTCTTTTGTCATAGATATTCTGGGGTCTTCTCTGTGGGGACATAATGATCACATGGTTCTGGTGTCTTCTCTGAGAGGACATAAGGATCACATGGTTCTGGTGTCTAATGATCAAATGGTTCTGGTGTCTTATCAGAGAAGACATAAGGATCACATGGTTCTGGTGTCTTCTCTGAGGGGACGTAATGATCAGATGGTTCTGGGGTCTTCTCTGAGGGGACATAATGATCACATGGTTCTGGTGTCTTCTCTGAGAGGACATAAGGATCACATGGTTCTGGTGTCTAATGATCAAATGGTTCTGGTGTCTTATCAGAGAGGACATAAGGATCACATGGTTCTGGTGTCTTCTCTGAGGACAATGATCACATGGTTCTGGTGTCTTCTCTGAGGGCACATAAGGATCACATGGTTCTGGGGTCTTCTCTGAGGGGACATAAGGATCACATGGTTCTGGTGTCTTCTCTGAGGAGACATAAGGATCACATGGTTCTGGTGTCTTCTCAGAGAGGACATAAGGATCACATGGTTCTGGTGTCTTCTCTGAGGACATAATGATCACATGGTTCTGGTGTCTTCTCTGAGGACATAAGGATCACATGGTTCTGGTGTCTTCTCTGAGAGGACATAATGATCACATGGTTCTGGTGTCTTCTCTGAGAGGACATAATGATCACATGGTTCTGGTGTCTTCTCTGAGGACATAAGGATCACATGGTTCTGGTGTCTGAGGGAACATAATGATCACATGGTTCTGGTGTCTTCTCTGAGGAGACATAAGGATCACATGGTTCTGGTGTCTTCTCTGAGAGGACATAAGGATAACATGGTTCTGGTGTCTTCTCTGAGGGGGCATGAGGATCACATGGTTCTGGTGTCTTCTCTGAGGACATAATGATCACATGGTTCTGGTGTCTTCTCTGAGGGGACATAATGATCACATGGTTCTGGTGTCCTCTCTGAGGGGACATAAGGATCACATGGTTCTGGTGTCCTCTCTGAGGGGACATAAGGATCACATGGTTCTGGTGTCTTCTCTGAGGACATAATGATCACATGGTTCTGGTGTCTTCTCTGAGGGGACATAAGGATCACATGGTTCTGGTGTCTTCTCCGAGAGGACATAATGATCACATGGTTCTGGTGTCTTCTCTGAGGGGACATAATGATCACATGGTTCTGGTGTCTTCTCTGGGAGGACATAATGATCACATGGTTCTGGGGTCTTCTCTGAGAGGACATAAGGATCACATGGTTCTGGTCTCTTCTCTGAGGGGACATAATGATCACATGGTTCTGGTGTCTTCTCTGAGGGGACATAATGATCACATGGTTCTGGTGTCTTCTCTGAGGAGACATAAGAATCACATGGTTCTGGTGTCTTCTCTGAGGACATAATGATCACATGGTTCTGGTGTCTTCTCTGAGGACATAAGGATCACATGGTTCTAGTGTCTTCTCTGAGGACATAAGGGTCACATGGTTCTGGTGTCTTCTCTGAGGACATAAGGGTCACATGGTTCTGGTGTCTGAGGGAACATAATGATCACATGGTTCTGGTGTCTTCTCTGAGGGGACATAATGATCACATGGTTCTGGTGTCTTCTCTGAGGGAACGTAATGATCACATGGTTCTGGTGTCTTCTCTGAGGAGACATAAGGATCACATGGTTCTGGTGTCTTCTCTGAGAGGACATAATGATTGTTACGCCGAGCGCTCCGGGTCCCCGCTCCTCCCCGGAGCGCTCGCTTCACTCTCGCTACTGCAGCGCTCCGGCCAGATCCACTGACCCGGTGCGCTGCGATACCGTCTCCAGCCGGGATGCGATTCGCGATGCGGGTGGCGCCCGCTCGCGATGCGCATCCCGGCTCCCGTACCTGACTCGCTCTCCGTCGGTCCTGTCCCGGCGCGCGCGGCCCCGCTCCCTAGGGCGCGCGCGCGCCGGGTCTCTGCGATTTAAAGGGCCACTGCGCCGCTGATTGGCGCAGTGGTTCTAATTAGTGTGTTCACCTGTGCACTCCCTATTTATACCTCACTTCCCCTGCACTCCCTCGCCGGATCTTGTTGCCATTGTGCCAGTGAAAGCGTTTCCTTGTGTGTTCCTAGCCTGTGTTCCAGACCTCCTGCCGTTGCCCCTGACTACGATCCTTGCTGCCTGCCCCGACCTTCTGCTACGTCCGACCTTGCTTCTGTCTACTCCCTTGTACCGCGCCTATCTTCAGCAGTTAGAGAGGTTGAGCCGTTGCTAGTGGATACGACCTGGTCACTACCGCCGCAGCAAGACCATCCCGCTTTGCGGCGGGCTCTGGTGAAAACCAGTAGTGACTTAGAACCGGTCCACTAGCACGGTCCACGCCAATCCCTCTCTGGCACAGAGGATCCACCTCCTGCCAGCCGGCATCGTGACAATGATCACATGGTTCTGGTGTCTTCTCTGAGGGGACATGAGGATCACATGGTTCTGGTGTCTTCTCTGAGGAGACATAAGGATCACATGGTTCTGGTGTCTTCTCTGAGAGGACATAATGATCACATGGTTCTGGTGTCTTCTCTGAGGACATAATGATCACATGGTTCTGGTGTCTTCTCTGAGGGGACATAATGATCACATGATTCTGGTGTCTTCTCTGAGGACATAATGATCACATGGTTCTGGTGTCTTCTCTGAGGGGACATAAGGATCACATGGTTCTGTATCTTCTCTGAGGGGACATAAGGGTCACATGGTTCTGAGGTTCTAAGGATACTGGAGCTGAGACCCTCAGACACTTCTGTGGTTATATAAATGATCAGTAAGGATCTCAGCCAAGTGTGAGAATAAGTGTCTGTAGTCACATCCGTGAGTCTTTTAACCAGATATCATACGGCAGACAGCGTCCAGCCTAAAGGTCACTAGGGCCTCAGTATTGTTTCATCTAACAGTCTGACAAATATACCAAGAATGTAAGTGAAGTCATTTCTACTGATGGAATAAGAATAAGGCAAATGTGTTTTAAATGACCCAATGGAAGAGCGGACATTGTAAAGACGTTCACGGGCAGCAGAATGAAGTCTGTATAGTCACCAGATCTCAGAATTATAAAGACTCTATAGGGGAGACTTTCAAGGAGAAGATTTTCTGCTGTAACCTGGGAGAGTCCTCATGTGTTCTTGGTAGTAGGAACGTTGAGGTTAAAGGGTCACTCCGCTGCTAAACAACTTAACCCTTATCCAATAGATGTGAAGAAGACAAGATGGGGGGGGGGGGGGGGGGGCAATGTGATGGACAATGTTCTGCTGGAAACCAGATCCTGGTATTTGTGGACGTTACTTTCACACGTATCACCTACCCAATCATGTTATGGACCCTGGGATCCTCTAATAACAGTGGCCACAGTAACCCCCTCAGAGATCTTGTGGAGTCCAGACCACGATGGGTCAGAGATGTTCTGATGGCACAAGCAGAAACCTACACAAAACTGTGGCTCAATGTTAGGTTTATCAGTCATCTCCCTTCTCGTCATTCTTCTCTCCATAGACTTCTATGGGCAGCACGTAACCTGATCTAAAGATGTAGTGAGAGCAGGGTTGTGTATTATATCCCCACTCCGTCTAAATCCATCATTACCTACCTGGGGTAACACCTCCTGGAATTATTACATACCTGGGCTATCATCTTCTGGAATTTCCTCTTTCACTTCCCTACAAGGGTGATGGCCCCCGATCCTCTCTTCTTCTGCATCATCCTCCACTTTAATATTAGTCAGATCTCCACCCGGATGAGACAGGACATTTCCCTCTGGACAGTCCTGGGAATACAGAGGGCGGGGACACCTCTCGGGTGGATTTCTATCAATGACTCCATCTGTAGGGAACACACAGGGAATGAATACATTTCTATGTTACTAGGTAGTGACAGTGATATTTTATATATATATATATATATATACATATATATATATATATATATATATATATATATATATATATATATATATATAATGTCTCTTCTTACCTTGTGATGTGAGGGGCCGGTGATCCTCCACCATGACTATGTCCCGGTACAGATCCTTGTGTCCTTCTGCAGATAGACAGCGACCTCCTACAGGGCTCAGCTCTGGAGACCTCACCTACTAGAAGACATTGATAATATAGAGCGGGTCCAAAGATGGGGGACAAAAATGAATTTAACACCTTAAGGACAAAGGGTATACCTGTACCCCGCGTCATAGCCGGGTGGTCCTGGCAGCTATCAGCCACCAGGACCCGTAACTAATGCCGGACATCACCGATCGTGGTGATGTGGTGAAGGGTTACTTTAGACGCGGTGATCAAACAGCTGTATGGACGGGGGGGTGGGAGCTCACCTTCCTCCATCTCCGTCCAATCAACGCTCTGCTGCTCCATGTCTGAGATCCAGGCTGGAGCAATGGAGCGCCGATAACACTAATCAATGCTATGCTAAGGCACAGAACAGTGTATGCAATCAGAAGATCACATGGTATAGTCTCCTATAGGGACTAAAAAATGGTGTTAAAAAAAAATAAAAATAAAAAAAGTTAATAAATGTGATTCAACCCCTTCCCTAATACAAGTTTGAATCACCCCCTTTTCCTATTTAAAAAAAATAATATATATATATATATATATATATATATATATATATATATATACGTCCAAGGAGGAAGACAGCACTAGTCCCTGCTCTTATGCCCGTGACCATCCGGATAACCAGTCCAGATACAGAACATCCAATTGGTATAGGTCACAGCAAAAAGTATGCAGACTCCCAGTTTCAAAAAGGCTGTGGTCTTTATTTAGGTCATCAGCAATGCAACGTTTCGGCTACGGTGTAGCCTTTGTCAAGCATATATATATGTAAACGTAAATAAACATATTTGGTATCGCCGCGTCCATTAATGTCCGAACTATAAATTATAATGTTAATCAATGGCATATACATAAAAAAAGTCCAAGTCCAACATTTTTGGTCATTTTGTATACCCTAAAAAAAAATGTATAAAAAGCAATAAAAAAGTCAGATCAAAAGAAAAATGGTACCGATAAAAACTTCAGATCACGGCACAATTTTGCCCCACAAATATTTTTTTCTGGTTTCGCCATAGATGTTGTGGTGAAATGATTGATGTCATTACAAAGTACAATTGGTGACGCGAAAAAAAAAAAAAAAAAAACTTATATGGGTCTGTAGGTGGAAAATTGAAAGCGTTATGATTTTTAGAAGGTGAGGAGGAAAACAAAAAAATTATTAAATAAAAAACTAATCAGGAAAAATATATAACATTGTAGGACGGTCTTTGGCCTTCAGTCATGGTAGGTTGAGGATTGGGTATAAGATTGTAGGACGGTCTTTGGCCTTCAGTCATGGTAGGTTGAGTAGTAGACATAAGATTGTAGGATGGTCTTTGGCCTTCAGTCATGGTAGGTTGAGGATTGGGTATAAGATTGTAGGACGGTCTTTGGCCTTCAGTCATGGTAGGTTGCGGATTGGGTATAAGATTGTAGGACGGTCTTTGGCCTTCAGTCATGGTAGGTTGCGGATTGGGTATAAGATTGTAGGACGGTCTTTGGCCTTCAGTCATGGTAGATGAAGGAGTGGATATAGGATTGTAGGACAGTCTTTGGTCTTCAGCCATGGTAGAAGATCACTGGGCATCTCTGGACAAGATGTCTGTTCCACTCTAATCCAACATGGAAGAGGAGACCTTCTGTGCTGTTGTACCTAAGAGTCTAGTCTAGTGGAACAATAATATTTAGATATGTGCGAGAAGCTTAAACCACCGACCACTTTCCCGCAGACAAAACATTCAGAGCTCCTCCACAATGTTTATTTCCTTAGAGAAACTTAAGGAGATGTTAATAGATATAAGGTCAGTAGATGGGAGATCTATCAGTACGGAACATAATACAACAATCTATGAGGTCCAGTCATTATGGCAGCCAAAATGTGACCCAACCAGAAGAGATTTAGAGAAGACCAAAGATGTAAATGTCCCTCCAGTCTTAGACTGCATTCACATTACTGTTGCAGCCTACGGCTGCCGGATCCAGCTGGGTGAGGGGAGAACCGAGCGCTCCCGTACCCCACCCGGACCGGCACCAAAATCCATTCACTTCAATGACCCGACTGGAGTCACTGTTTGGCTCATTTTCTCCCCGTATCCGGTTTTGTGACAGGACCTAAAACTGTAGTATACTACAGTTTTAAGTCTGGTCATAAAACTGGATACGGGACAGAAATTAGCCGACCGGAGTCACTGTTTGAATTGAAGTGAATGGATTTTGGCACCGGTCCAGCTGGGGTACGGGAGCACTCGGTTCTCCCCCAAAACCCCCCCCCCCACAGCCGGAACCACAACCGTAATGTGAATGCACATAGAGAATTTGATACGGTAGAGAGAACGGCCGGCAAATGATAACAGTTTCTTAAGATGAAGCCTTGTCCCAACGTGATTGGCAAAAATGGGGGGCGCGGCTTGATGACATCACTCCTCTAAAGCCGACCCTCATTGACGGTGGGGACAGTACGGGGTCTCATAGGTGGTGACGGACCTCCCATAGACTTGCATTGAGGGGGCGGGGTGTGACGTCACACGGGGCGGAGTAATGACGTCACACTCGTCCGCCATTGTGGTCGGGATCCGAAGCCTTCAGTGTTCCCGGTGTTAGGTGGAAGCCGTCCAGGTGGGTGCTGCAGCCGAGATCCCGGGGGTCCCCAGCAGCGGGACCCAAGTGATCTGGCATCTTATCCAGATGTCTAGGGGTGCAGAGTACCCCTTTAACTTGTACGTGTTGGAGGTCGATCGTCCCCTCTTATGTCTATATGATGTCCCCAGAAGTTCAGCGTTCTCCAGCACTATGGATTGGCATCATTTTAAGCCTTGTCGGACAAAATGTCATAAATCAGCTGGTCACACGAGGCAGGGGCACTGATCACATGAGGCAGGGACGCTGATCACAGGATGTAGGGACACTGACCACAAGGGGCAGGGACACTGGTCACACGAGGCAGGGACGCTAATCACACGAGGCAGGGACGCTGATCACACGAGGCAGGGGCAACTGATCACATGAGGCAGGGGCACTGGTCACACGAGGCAGAGACTCTGATCACACGAGGCAGGGGATGCTGGTCGCACGAGGCAGGGACGTTGATCACACGAGGCAGGGGACGCTTCTCATCTTGCCTTAGAAGCTGCCCGTGTGGCCCATCTGTATGTCCTGCCCTTGCCAGCGTTTAAAAGCATCCCTGCTATCTGCAGACCGCACTGAGATCATGTGACAGCGCAGGATGTGTTCAACGATGGAACTTCAGACAAGGCTTGAAATGATAATAATCCCTAATTCAGAACTTCAGGGGGTGACAACAAAAAAGAGGGGAATACATCAATAAACTGATCAAAAAGAAGAGGCCCCCCCCCCCCCCCCCCCCCCGTACTGCCCCCTCTTCTTCTTGGCTTAAGCTGAGGAAATAGTAAACTGAGTATTGGGATGACTGGCTGCAGTTCTCAGCACTATCACTAGGTGGCAGAACAGCCTCAGCAGCCTCCGACCTCTCCCCGCACACCCCCAGCAGCCTCCGTCCTCTCCCCGCACACCCCCAGCAGCCTCCGTCCTCTCCCCGCACACCCCCAGCAGCCTCCGTCCTCTCGCCGCACACCCCCAGCAGTCTCTGTGCTCTCTCCGCACACCCCCAGCAGCCTCTGTCCTCTCCCCGCACACCCCCAGCAGCCTCTGTCCTCTCCCCGCACACCCCCAGCAGCCTCCGTCCTCTCCCTGCACACCCCCAGCAGCCTCCGTCCTCTCCCCGCACACCCCCAGCAGCCTCCGTCCTCTCGCCGCACACCCCCAGCAGCCTCCGTCCTCTCGCCGCACACCCCCAGCAGCCTCCGTCCTCATCGCCGCACACCCCCAGCAGCCTCCGTCCTCTCCCCGCACACCCCCAGCAGCCTCCGTCCTCCCCCCGCACACACCCCAGCAGCCTCCGTCCTCCCCCCGCACACCCCCAGCAGCCTCCGTCCTCCCCCCGCACACCCCCAGCAGCCTCCGTCCTCTCCCCGCACACCCCCAGCAGCTTCCGTCCTCTCCCCGCACACCCCCAGCTGCCTCCGTCCTCTCCCCTCACACCCCCAGCAGCCTCCGTCCTCTCCCCGCACACCCCCAGCAGCCTCCGTCCTCTCCCCGCACACCCCCAGCAGCCTCCGTCCTCTCCCCGCACACCCCCAGCAGCCTCCGTCCTCTGCCCGCACACCCCCAGCAGCCTCTGTCCTCTGCCCGCACACCCCCAGCAGCCTCTGTCCTCTCCCCGCACTCCCCCAGCAGCCTCTGTCCTCTCCCCGCACACCCCCAGCAGCCTCTGTCCTCTCCCCGCACACCCCCAGCAGCCTCTGTCCTCTCCCCGCACACCCCCAGCAGCCTCTGTCCTCTCCCCGCACACCCCCAGCAGCCTCTGTCCTCTGCCCGCACACCCCCAGCAGCCTCTGTCCTCTCCCTGCACTCCCCCAGCAGCCTCTGTCCTCTCCCCGCACACCCCCAGCAGCCTCTGTCCTCTCCCCGCACACCCCCAGCAGCCTCTTTCCTCTCCCCGCACACCCCCAGCAGCCTCTGTCCTCTCCCCGCACACCCCCAGCAGCCTCTGTCCTCTCCCCATACACCCCCAGCAGCCTCTGTCCTCTCCCCTTACACCCCCAGCAGCCTCTGTCCTCTCCCCTTACACCCCCAGCAGCCTCTGTCCTCTCCCCGCACACCCCCAGCAGCCTCTGTCCTCTCCCCGCACACCCCCAGCAGCCTCTGTCCTCTCCCCGCACACCCCCCAGCAGCCTCTGTCCTCTCCCCGCACACCCCCCAGAAGCGTGCAACACTGGAACAGCAGAAAATGCTCTAAATAATAATAATCCCTAATTCAGAACTTCAGGAGGTGACAAAAAAAAAAGGGGAATACTTTAATAAACTGATAAAACAAGAGCCCCCCAGTACTGCCCCCCTCCTTCTTGGTTTAGGCTGGGGACATAGTAAACTGAGTATTGGGATGACTGGCTGCAGTACTCAGCACTATCACTAGGTGGCAGAACACTTTATACTTACACAGCAATGACTCTTGTAAACCCCAATATGTATATGGGAATGTCCGGTTTAGCAGGTGGTATAAACTATATTAGTTACATTGTCCTCCTCATGTCATGTGACTCTACAAGGAGGGAAGAAGCATTTAGTAGATTGGTGTCATGTGAGTCCATAGAGAGTTATAGGAGGAAGAAGGGAAAGGACACGATGTTACTGATAACACACTGTAACAAACCCTCTCCTCATGTAATTACCTTATTACTGACTGCGCGACCACAATCTCCTCTGAATATCCCGGAGGTGTAGGGACCTGTGATGATGTCACAACCATGTGACCTGTACATGTGGGGGCGGAGCTCAGCAGGTTAGAAGAGATTGAGAATGAAGGACCTGTGAAGATGGTCATGTGACAGGAAAAGGCGGGGCTGCAGGCTGGAGCTCCACTCCATACAGGAAACGTAACTTTTTTTTTAAAATCAACTTTATTGTAAGTGAAAATATTTTCAGCTGTTTCCTTCCAACATAGTTTAAGCCATCTCCCCCGCACACCCCCAGCAGCCTCTGTCCCTCTCCCCCGCACACCCCCAGCAGCCTCTGTCCTCTCCCCGCACACCCCCAGCAGCCTCTGTCCTCTCCCCGCACACCCCCAGCAGCCTCTGTCCTCTCCCCTCACACCCCCAGCAGCCTCTGTCCTCTCCCCTCACACCCCCAGCAGCCTCTGTCCTCTCCCCGCACACCCCCAGCAGCCTCTGTCCTCTCCCCGCACACCCCCCAGCAGTCTCTGTCCTCTCCCCGCACACCCCCAGCAGCCTCTGTCCTCTCCCCGCACACCCCCAGCAGCCTCTGTCCTCTCCCCGCACACCCCCAGCAGCCTCTGTCCTCTCCCCCGCACACCCCCAGCAGCCTCTGTCCTCTCCCCGCACACCCCCCAGCAGCCTCTGTCCTCTCCCCGCACACCCCCAGCAGTCTCTGTCCTCTCCCCGCACACCCCCTAGCAGCCTCTGTCCTCTCCCCGCACACCCCCAGCAGTCTCTGTCCTCTCCCCGCACACACCCCCAGGCAGCCTCTGTCCTCTCCCCGCACACCCCCAGCAGCCTCTGTCCTCTCCCCGCACACCCCCCAGCAGCCCCTTTCCTCTCCCCGCACACCCCCAGCAGCCTCTGTCCTCTCCCCGCACACCCCCCAGCAGCCTCTGTCCTCTCCCCGCACACCCCCAGCAGCCTCTGTCCTCTCCCCGCACACCCCCCAGCAGCCTCTGTCCTCTCCCCGCACACCCCCAGCAGCCTCTGTCCTCTCCCCGCACACCCCCAGCAGCCTCTGTCCTCTCCCCGCACACCCCCCAGCAGTCCTCTGTCCTCTCCCCCGCACACCCCCCCAGCAGCCTCTGTCCTCTCCCCCGCACACCCCCAGCAGTCTCTGTCCTCTCCCCTCACAACCCCCAGCAGTCTCTGTCCTCTCCCCTCACACCCCCAGCAGTCTCTGTCCTCTCCCCGTACACCCCCCAGCAGCCTCTGTCCTCTCCCCGTACACCCCCAGCAGCCTCTGTCCTCTCCCCTCGCACCCCCAGCAGTCTCTGTCCTCTTCCCCCGCACACCCCCAGCAGTCTCTGTCCTCTCGCCCGCACACCCCCAGCAGTCTCTGTCCTCTCCCCGCACTCCCCCAGCAGTCTCTGTCCTCTCCCCGCACACCCCCCAGCAGCCTCTGTCCTCTCCCCGCACACCCCCAGCAGTCTCTGTCCTCTCCCCGCACACCCCCCAGCAGTCTCTGTCCTCTCCCCGCACACCCCCAGCAGTCTCTGTCCTCTGCCCGCACACCCCCAGCAGTCTCTGTCCCTCTCCCCCGCACACACCCCCCAGCAGCCTCTGTCCTCTCCCCGCACACCCCCAGCAGCCTCTGTCCTCTCCCCTCACACCCCCCAGCAGCCTCTGTCCTCTCCCCGCACACCCCCAGCAGCATCCGTCCTCTCCCCGCACACCCCCAGCAGACTCTGTCCTCTCCCCTCACACCCCCCAGCAGTCTCTGTCCTCTCCCCCGCACACCCCCAGCAGCCTCCGTCCTCTCCCCCGCACACCCCCAGCAGCCTCCGTCCTCTCCCCCGCACACCCCCAGCAGCCTCTGTCCTCTCCCCGCACACCCCCAGCAGCCTCTGTCCTCTCCCCGCACACCCCCAGCAGCCCTCCGTCCTCTCCCCGCACACACCCCAGCAGTCTCTGTCCTCGCCCCGCACACCCCCAGCAGTCTCTGTCCTCTCCCCGCACACCCCCCAGCAGCCTCTGTCCTCTCCCCCGCACACCCCCAGCAGCCTCTGTCCTCTCCCCCGCACACCCCAGCAGCCTCTGTCCTCTCCCCGCACACCCCCCAGCAGCCTCCGTCCTCTCCCCGCACACCCCCAGCAGACTCTGTCCTCTCCCCGCACACCCCCAGCAGACTCTGTCCTCTCCCCGCACACCCCCCAGCAGCCTCTGTCCTCTCCCCGCACACCCCCAGCAGCCTCCGTCCTCTCCCCGCACACCCCCAGCAGCCTCTGTCCTCTCTCCCGCACACCCCCAGCAGCCTCCGTCCTCTCCCCGCACACCCCCAGCAGTCTCCGTCCTCTCCCCGCACACCCCCCAGCAGCCTCCGTCCTCTCCCCCGCACACCCCCAGCAGCCTCTGTCCTCTCCCCGCACACCCCCAGCAGTCTCTGTCCTCTCCTCCCGCACACCCCCAGCAGTCTCTGTCCTCTCCCCGCACACCCCCAGCAGCCTCTGTCCTCTCCCCGCACACCCCCAGCAGCCTCTGTCCTCTCCCCCCACACCCCCAGCAGCCTCTGTCCTCTCCCCGCACACCCCCAGCAGCCTCTGTCCTCTCCCCCGCACACCCCCAGCAGCCTCGGTCCTCTCCCCGCACACCCCCCAGCAGCCTCCGTCCTCTCCCCGCACACCCCCAGCAGCCTCTGTCCTCTCCCCGCACACCCCCAGCAGCCTCGGTCCTCTCCCCGCACACCCCCCAGCAGCCTCCGTCCTCTCCCCGCACACCCCCAGCAGTCTCTGTCCTCTCCCCTCACACCCCCAACAGTCTTGGTCCCCCCCCCCCCAGATAGATTAGGTGGGTATCTGTATGTAGGTGTTGGGGGGTCGGGTGATGGAGGATTAATCTGACAGACACTCTGGGATCCTGGATAGGAGGAGGCGACATCTGGACCCAGGGCTGGACTGGGTGAGAAAACCAGCCCTGGAAAAAAATTACATCCCTGCCCCATAGTGTCATTATACAGGCACATCGTCTTTTTCTTGTTCATAAAAGGTAAAATCATGCATTTTAAAGCATATTAGTTTTCCCCCACATTAGGTGCAGTACAGTTCCCCCACATTAGGTGGAGTACAGTTCCCCCACATTAGGTGCAGTACAGTTCCCCCACATTAGGGTGCAGTACAGTTCCCCCACATTAGGTGCAGTACAGTTCCCCCACATTAGGTGCAGTACAGTTCCCCCCACATTAGGTGCAGTACAGTTCCCCCACATTAGGTGCAGTACAGTTCCCCCCACATTAGGTGCAGTACAGTTCCCCCACATTAGGTGCAGTACAGTTCCCCCACATTAGGTGCAGTACAGTTCCCCCACATTAGGGTAGTCAAGGTACAGTTCCCCCACATTAGGTGCAGTACAGTTCCCCCACATTAGGTGCAGTACAGTTCCCCCACATTAGGTGCAGTACAGTTCCCCCCACATTAGGTGCAGTACAGTTCCCCCACATTAGGTGCAGTAACAGTTCCCCCCACATTAGGTGCAGTACAGTTCCCCGCTCCCCACATTAGGTGCAGTATAGTTCCCCCCCCACATTAGGTGCAGTATAGTCCCCCCCCCCACATTAGGTGCAGTTGTCAGGATCCGGGTTGGCGGAGGGTGAGG